>NW_026992579.1:0-50397 GCF_028769735.1 Zonotrichia leucophrys gambelii
TTTAAATTTTTATATTAATCTTTAGCTATTTATTATATATTTATATACTTAGACTTCTACCTTTATATTATTTGTATTTATAATTTTTATACTAAAACCCCTGCTTTTGCCAAATGAAAAACAAAACCATCCTTTATTTTCAACTACTTGAAAAATACTTTTATATTTATAATTATCATATCTATAATTTGTTTTATAAGTATAGTACATCAATTGATATATCTATTTTATATCTATTTCCTATAATATACTAAATAAGATATATACAGTATTACTTGTATTATGCATAGTATCAATTCATGTTATTTTATATTTACAATTATTTAAAAATTTTATATATACCTGCATATATTTGCAACATATTTCTATATTTATATTTGAGTTGGGTTGTGTCTATATTTATATTCTCTATTTACATATCTATAAATATACAAAACACTCTAATTAAAAAAGATAATATCTTATTGTAATATATAATTATGTTACAAGTAAAATTTAAAAAAAAGACCAAATATATAAAAACAAGAGTGGGTTATTCCCATTTCCACACATCTGTTTTGTTTTAATATAGTTATAGTTATAATTGTACATTATAAATCCAATTCCTAAATAAAATTACAATACAAAGAGCATTGAATTCCCACCAATATCTTCGAAAAACATCAAGATACCTCCAACAGCCAAAAATCTGCCAGCCAAAAAACCACACAACACTCTTTTCAATAACAAATTCTCATCACATCAGAAAAATGGAACCAAGATAAAAGAAAACCCTATGGAAACACGCACAGCAAATTACAACAACTACTAAAAAAAGAAATCAAACCAACCTACTAAACTCCAAACAGTGCCACTGACCCTGAAGGTTACTAAAAAAAAAAAATACACAAAATTCTACCTCTACACTAACTCAAAGAATAACCAATCCTCTGTAAAAATAACAGCCGAACTACTTAACGAAATAGAAAAAAATCTCAACGACTAAAAACTAAGAAAACAACTACTCAATACTACTTGAAAAGATCCACCATATAAATACCCATATTCCCAAAAATAAAACCGACGAACAACAATCAAATACATGAAAGAACAACAACAACAACAAACAATCAAAAAAAAAAAAACCAACAACATAAAAAGCTCAAAAACCGAATAAACTTTCATTTTCAACAAAAAATTTATACCTAATTGAATAAACCCATAGTGCCTCAGGCTATCGAAATAAAAATAACACCTAGAAACAAACACAAAGCCTAAAGACAAACACAACCATAAACAATGTCTCCCAAATGATCCGTAACCATAAAACATACACTACAATCAAACCAACCAAATAAATAAAAGCCCTGGAAGACGATAAACACACATGCAATTATCAAGATTAAAAACCTGCTGCTATGAACGACACGACGCTACCTCAAAAGCCCACCGAAACAAACACTACCCGCTCACGCCAATAAAAGCCACCTCAACAGAATTAAAATCCGAACCGCTGCTTCGCGCTACGACCCGTAAAAACCATTGCGCGCCTTTCTAAACATAATACCCCGGCAAAAAAACCATATCCGACTACAAAACCCAATCCGAAACGAACCTTTATCATCCCCACCGGCACCGAGAACCGCACCACTCACTACCGTACCGTAGCCCTTAGCGTACCCCCGCTGCAAACCGAGCACAGCGATGCAATCAATGCCTGCAAGGCGCCTCCGAACCGCGGCACCGCCCCAGCACCGCGAGCAGCCGAAGCCCGCGCTCGCTGCCGGCCCCGGACGGAGCGCGGCTCCCGGCAGGAGCGCGGCTCCTCCGGCGGCTCCTCCGGCACGCGGGGCCGGCGCCGGCCCGGAGAGCCGCGCCCGCTGCCCCTGCCCGGCGGGGCCGGCACCGGGCCCGGGGGTGGCGGCGGCGCCCGAGCCCCGCGCCCGGAGCGGACGGAGCGGCCGGCACCGCCCGGGCCGCCGCAGCAGCGCCCGCGCCGCCTCTGCCGCCCTTGGCCGGCCCGGCGCGGCTCCCCTCGGCTCGCACCGGCGCGGCTCCGCCACCGCCGCCCTTGGCCGGCCCGGCCGCGCCAAATCCCCCGTGCGCCCCGGCAGCTGCCCGGGCCGTGCCAGCGCCGCTCCCGAGCGGCAACGTTCCGGCCCGGGCCGCGGCCACCACAAGCGCCCTCCCATGCAGCGGCACGGCCCCCTTGCAGCCCTGCAAACGCTGCCACAGCTGCAGCTTCCCGCAACCGAAGCCCGAAACTGACGCCGCAGGCGGGGCTCGCCTCCCTTCAACAAGGGCAAAGAAGTGTCCTCTCCCCTTCAGGTTCGTCCCCTACGAGAGCACAAAAGAAGGGGCGCTCCTCAAATGAAAGCCTTCGACTGATGGCAAAGGGCCATTTCCACCTCCATTCAAGCCCTTCAAAAGGAGGGACACCAGGGCTGCCCCCTCCATTTAAACCTTAGGATGATGAAAAATTGGAGGGGCTACTCTCAAATCAATCCCATAATACGACAACAATATTTTTTTCCCCTTAAAATAGAAAAGGATTCCCTGACACCCTGGAAAACTCTGGTTTTCCTTCAAGCAATACCCTTAAAATCACAGGTGAAGGGTGACTCCCCTACCAGTTCAAACACAGACAGTAATAGAAGAGAACTTGCTTCCCTCAAATTGAGTTTCTTTTGCCCTCATAAGCCCCATTTTTTTCCTGGGGGTTTTGTTTGCAATGGAAAAGGGCCGTGGTTTGTGTTTGGGGGCCTGTGACTGGGAGTGGCCTGCTGGCTCCTGAAAATCCACGAAAAATAAACCAATTCTGCCCTTTAATTTATTCTCCAAAAATATTGTGAAAAGAAGGGCTCTCCTCAATTCAAATCCCTCCAGCAATGAAAAAAGGGAATTTGTCCCCTCTTTAAAAACCCTTAACAATGGGAGACAGCTGGGGAAGGTTTGCAGGAGGCACTTAAGACTCACAGCACGGCCTGACTTTGCAGTGGTGGCAGCTTGGCCCTGGGAGGCAGATTTTGCAAAGTGGAATTCCATCAGGCAGCCAGCCGCTCTGGGCACCCACACACCAACCTCGGCCCTTTTCCCTGGCAAACCAAACTCACCTGCCACGCTTCTGGATGGCAGAGTGCAGGAGGCGCTTCCTTGGCTTGGCTTCTCAGCCTCCTATCAGTCCCTTATCTGTGCCTTGTCAGTTTCTTATCAGTGTTTTTTCAGTCTCTCTTATCTGTCCCTCATCTGTCCTTTATCCATTTCTTATAAGTCCCTTTTCAGTCCCTTTTCAGTTCCCTATCATTCTCCCTGGTGTTGCTCCTCTGGTTTTAATTTTCAATTTTACTTCTCAGTTTGCTCGTCTGACTTTGTTATCGACAAATGTAATTAACAACCCTAATAAGTAATTAATAACCTTAATAAGTAATTAATAACCCTAATTGGAGCCAGTTTTGGGCAAAACAAGCGTGTTTGGGGCGGGGTTTAGCAGGGAGGATTTTTGGGGTGTATCAGAAAAGGGGGGGCATTGGGAACTTCCCCTGAGGAAGGGAGGGTTTGGGGGTCCCTGAGGGATTCTGGGGTCACTGAGGGGTTTGGAGACCCCAGGCCAAGAGGCTTGGGAGCTCCAGGGTGTTTTGGGGGGGGTCTCTGCAGAATTTGGGGTCACCGGGGGTCAGGGGGAGCCGAAAGAAGAACAGGACCCCAGGGCTCAAACAAACCGCCTTTATTGGGGAGGGGGCGGCCCCTCGCAGCCCCCTCCTCACCGGGAAGCGCCTGCCCAGCAGCCGCCCCTGCAGGCGCACCCGCAGCCGCCCGGGACGGGGGGCGAGGGGGAGGAGCCCCCTCCCCAGGGGCGCCCCCCGACCCCTCCCCAGTCGGGCCGGCGCCGCTTGGGGGGCTGGTGGCAGCAGCGGGGGGGGTCGCGACACGGCATGTCGCGACAGAGAGGGGGCGGGGCGCGGTGGAAAGGGTCGTGACAGGGACGGGCGGCGCGCTGGTGGCAGAGCGGGTTGCGGCGCTGGGCCATGTCGCGACAGAGCCGGCGGCGGCAGCAGCATCGTGACGGTTCCGTCGTGTCCTGGGGGGCTCCCGGCGGCTCCGGGCTCCAGGGGCGGGGGTCCCGTGAGGGTCTGGGGGCAGCCGGGGGGTCCCAGGGGGGCGCCGCGCTCCAGAGCGGGGGGCTCTGGCTGGGATCTGGGGAATCCCAGAGGGGCCTGGGGGCGTCTGGGGGGTCCCAGTGGGATCTCGGGGGGTCCCTCGGGGGTCTGGGGGCATCCAGCGGGGCCCGGGGGGGCTCCGGGTTCCAGAGCTGGGGGGTCCGGGGGGGCCTGGGGGGGTCCAGGACGGCCGCGGGCAGCTCCGGGCTCCAGGGTCGGGGGTTCCACGGGGGTCTGGGGGGGTCCCACACGGGCCTGGGGGGGTCCGGGGGGGCCTTGCGGCGCTCCGGGCTCCAGACCTGGGGGGCTCGGGAGGGACTGGGGGGGGTCGGGGGGGCTCGGGCGAGGTGCCAGAGGAGTCTGGAGGGGGTCCGGGGGGGCTCTGGAGAACCCCAGGGGGGTCTGGGGGCGGCCCAGGAGGACGCGGAGGGCGCCGGGGGGTCCCAGGGGGTCTCGGTTCGCCAGAATTTGGGGGCCCGAGGGGGTCTGGGGGCGCGGGGCTCTCTGGTTTGGGGGCGCCCCGCGGGGGCAAGGTCTGGGCTGAAGGTTGGGGGGGCGATGGGGGTCCAGCCTTCATCTCCCGCCCCCTCCTCCTCATCCTCCTCCTCCTCCTGCTGGGGGGATCTCCAGAATGGGGGGGGCGGCGGCAGGAGCCCCCCGGGACCAGCCCAGGTCTGGGGGAGCCCCCCGGGGGTCTCATCCTCCTCATCCTCGGCCGAGCTCCACGAGAAAGGGTTCTGGAGGTGAGGGGGGGGTCAGTAAAACCCCCCCGGGACCCCCCCAAAACCGGGGTGGGACCCCCCAAAACCAGGGTGGGACCCCAAAAACAGGGTGAGACTCCCCCGGTGGGACCCCCCCGGGACACCCCCAAAAACAGGTTGGGACCCCCCCCACGGGGTAGGACCCCCTCCCACCCCCCCAAATTCCAGACTCACCTCCCGCTCTCGGAGAGCTCCAAAAATGGGGCTGGGGGTGTGGGGGGGCAGCTGCGGGAGAGGGGGGAGCAGGTAAGGGGAAAAGTGAGGCAATTTTGGAGCATTTTTTTGGCACTTTTGGAATATTTTGGAGGCACTTTTGAAGAATTTTTGGGCAATTTTTGGAGTTTTTTGGGGGCACTTTTGGATCCCTTTTAGTGCAATTTTGAAGCCCTTTTGGGGCACTTTTTGAGATTATCTAGGACACTTTTGAAGCCCTTTTAGGGCAATTTTGGAGTTTTTTTGGGGCACTTTTGGGGCATTTTGGGGCACTCACCGTGTGGCCAACATGAAGTGGGCTGGGGGTCCCAGCAGGGGGGTCCCCCACCTCCCACCCCCCCAAACTGACCACTCGTCCTGGGGGTCCCGGCCTTGCCTCTTCCCGGGGGGTCCCTGCTGGAGACAGCACTTGATTTGGGGTAAAAACAAAGGTGAAAACATTTTGGGGTAAAAACGAAGGGGACAATATTTTGGGGTGAAAAGCTCCCTCCCCTCGGGTCGGGGGCAGTACCTGAGGGCTGGGCCGAGGTCCGGTGGGCCAGGAACACGCCCAGGTCCGGGGGTCCCCGCGGGTGGTGCTTCCTGAACACAGCCACGAGGCTGCGGCGCCGCTCGCTGACCAAATCCCGCCCCACAAACAGCCCCAGGCCGCCCAGCAGCGAGGCCAGCCCCGCCACCAGCTCCTCCAGCGCCTCGCCCGGGAGACCCCCGCCCTGCGCCCCCTCCCCAGTTCGGGGGGCCGGGGCTGGGGGTCCGTCCCCGGCGGGGCCCGGGGTCAGCAGGCGGCGGACGTCCAGCGATTTCACCTCGCGGTTGAAGAGGCCACGGTGGCACAGGCGGTGTTGGGTGATCACCACGGGCTTGGGGGGGCCCAGGGGGCTGCCCAGAGCGAGACCCCCGCGCTGGGGGGGCTGCAGCCAGCGGTGGGGGACCCAGGGTGGGCGGGAGCCCCCCACGGGGGGCGGCTTGGGGCCGAACTTGGCGGCGTCGCGCTCGCGTTTGGTGCGGAGCCGTTTGGGTCTGGGGGGTTTGGCGGGTCTGGGCTTGGTGCCCGGGCTGGGGAGGGGGCGCTGCGCTCGCCGTGGGACCTCGCGGTGCTGGGGGTGGTGGCTCATGGTGGAAAAGCTGGGAAAAGAGAGAGAGCTTCGAGGAGTTTTACATCCAGCTCAGGGTCCCCGTTATCCCCACCATGGAGCCACTTGGTAATCACAGGACCCCCCCGTTTTCCCCTCGGAATCCCCCAGTTCCACCTCAGGACCCCCTGGTTACCCCTACGACCCCCCATTTCCCCCTCAGAGTCTTCCAATTCCACCTCAGGACCCCCCATTTCCCCCTCAGAATCCCCCAATTCCACTTCAGGGTCCCCAATTCCATCTCAGGACACCCTGGTTACCCCTAGGACCCCCCTCAGAGTCTCCCAATTCCACCTCAGGACCCCCCCATTTCCCCTCAGAGCCTCCCATTCCCCTCAGGACCCCCCATTTCCACCTCAGGGCCTCCTGGTTACCCCTAGGACCCCCCATTTCCCCCTCAGAGCCTCCCATTTCCACCTCAGGACCCCACATTTCCCCCTCAGAGACCCCCAGTTCCACCTCAGGACCTCCCATTCCCCTCAGGGACCCCCTGGGTACCCCTTAGACCCATAGTTCTCCTCACGACCCCCCCATTTTCCCCTCAGATACCGCCCAATATCCCCAGGCCCCCCTGAAGGGCCCAAAGCCCACTCCAACACTCATTTTCCCCTCAGATCTCCCCGCCGAGCCTCTCCATTTCTTTCCAAGACTCATGTTCCCCCCCAGAACTCCCAATCCTCCCCAATTCCCCCCATTTTCCCCCAATTTCGCCTTAATTTCCACACCTGCCGCGAGGCCACGCCTCCTCACGCGCCGGCGGGCGGGGCCGGAGGCAGCGGCCGTTGAGCGCCAGAGCTCGCTTGAATTCTCCCGCGCTTCGCTTCGATTGGCCCACGGGGGGGAAGTGCTCGGCCGCTGATAGGCTGAGGGCGCGGGGGCGGGAAAAGGCGGTGCTCCGGGAGAGGGGCGGGGCTCCGTGAGGGGAAGGAGGGGCAAGTCTGAGGGAAGTTGGGAATAACGGGTGGAAATGAGCGGAAAAGGGGAAAATTAGGCAGAAAAATGGAGGAAACAGGGGAGAAATGGGGTGCAGTGAGGGGTAGTTTTGAAAATTTGAGGGAAATCTGGGGGAGAACTGTGGGGAAATGGCCGTAGTGGGGTAAAGTGGGAGGAGAACAGAGAGAATGGGGTATTATGGAGGGAAATGGGGATAGTGAGGGAAAATGGGGGGAAATTGGGGGATAGTGCGGGAAAATGGGACGTACTGGGCTAAAATTGGGAATAATGAGGGAAAGTTGTGAGAAAAATTGTCAGAAAACTGAAGGAAAATAGGTGAAATTGTGGAGAAAGGGAAGCAAATTGGGTAGAATGGGGGATTTGGAGATAATGGGAAAAATTGGGAGAAAGGAGGGGGAAACAGGATAAAACATGGGGTATTTTGGATAATGGGGGAAACTGGAGATAATGGGGTAAAATAGGGGGAAACGGGATAATGGGATAAAATGGGGGGAAACTGGGGATAATGGGATAAAATGGGGAAATTTGGGATAATGGGGTAAAATAGAGGGAAAGTGGGGATTATGGGGTAAAATGGGGGGAAACTGGGGATAATGGGATAAAGCAGAAATTTTTGAGGAAGAAGGGGGTTACTTTAAAAAAATTGGGGGAATTTTAAGGAAAATGGTGAAAAATTTGGGATAACGGGGGCAAACAGAGACCTCACTCATTATTTATTCACAGCTTAATAAAGATTAATTCATTCTTTATTAGCAATTCATCAGCTCCAGGCGAGGGGGAGGTCCCCCAGTACCCCCCTAGCCCCTCACCTGCTTTAATTTGATTTATTTTCGTTTATTACCAGCGCTGCCTTGAGTTACCGAAGCAAAGCCTTTGGGGGGCTTTGGGGAGGGGTCCCGTGGGATCCCCCCTTATTTTGGGGGTCTTTTAAGGTTTTTCCAGGAGGCTGTCGGGGGCAGGGGGGGTCCCCACGTCCTGGTAGGTGGGCTGGACCCCCCGGGAAATGTCCTCGTACATGGAGCACTCGTCCAGGTTCAGCCCCTGCCAGGGGGAAATTGGGGTGGGGGGTTTGGTTAGGGGGTGAAAGACCTAATGCCCCCTAATACCCCTCTTTTTTGGGGGGCTTCCCCCAGCCCCTTATTTTGGGGAGGGGTCTCTCCCCAAGGTCACCTCATAAAGGTTTTCCTCCTCCAAGGAGATTTTCTTGGGCTGGAGGAGCCGCTCATTGGCCCAGCGCTTCTGCGAGGGGGGAAAAAAGGGGTACGGGGGGGGTTGGGGAGGAATTGAGGGGGATTTGGGGAGAAAAAGGGAGTACGGGAGGGTTTGGGGAGGAATTGAGGGGGATTTGGGGGGGGGAAAGGGGTATGGGGGCATTTGGGGGGGGATTGGGGGGGATTTGGGGGGGGGAAGGGGGTATGGGGGCATTTGGGGAGGAATTGAGGGGATTTGGGGGAAAAGGGGGTACGGGGGGAGTTGCAGAGGAATTGAGGGGGATTTGGGGGGGAAAGGGGTATGGGGGCATTTGGGGTGGAATTGAGGGGGATTTGGGGGGGGAAAGGGGGTACAGGGGGGGTTTGCGGAGGATTTGGGGGGGGAAAGGGGGTACAGGGGGAGGTTGGGGGAATTTTTGGGAGAGAAAAGGGGGGGTTTGGGGGTACCCTGGGGGGATTTGGGGGAACTGGGGGTCTCCAGGGGGCAGTTAGGGCTGGCAGGGGGTCTGCAGGGGTATCTGGAAGGGGACTTAGGGGTGCCAGGATGAATTGGGGCTGTCAGGACAGGTACCAGGGGGGCAGCAGGGCTGGGATTAGGGTCGGGGGTCCTGACCCCCCCCTCCTCACCCTGAGCAGCAGCAGCAGCCCCTGCCCAGGGCTGGGATTAGGGGGATACCAAGGCCGGAATTAGGGTCTGGGGTCTCTCCCACGCCCCCTCCTCACCCTGAAGAGCAGCAGCAGCCCCGGGCCCGCCGCGCACAGCAGCAGCAGCACCCCCTGCGCCGTCAGGATCCTGTTCTTGGTGGCGTCTGTCAGGTCCAGCAGCGGCTCCGGCACGGCCTCTGCGCGGCACAGGTGAGTCAGCCCGACCCAAAATCCCCCCAGACGCCCCCCAAAATCCCCCCAGACGCCCCCCGACTCACCCAGCACCCGGACGAAGGTGCCGCAGGACTGCGCGGCCGCTGCGCCCCGCCACACGCGGCAGAAGTAGAGCCCGCTGTGGTTGTGCCGCAGGTGCGCAAAGCTCAGCCGGGACACACCCGGCTTCACCAAGCTCACCTGGCGGCCGCCGCCCTCGGCCGGCACCTCCTGGGGCCAGGTGCAGCTCCAGGTGTGGCCCAGGTAGCGCCGCGGGCACACCTGCAGCCAGGTGACCTTGGCGTCCTCGGGCTCGAAGCCGCACTCGATGGCGAGGGCCGAGCCCAGGGTCCCCGAGCTGGACGGGGGCACCGGCTTCACGAGGACCTCTCCCCACGAGCCGCACCTGGGGCTGGAGTCGGGGCTGGTGCGCACCGACAGAGGGGTGGGGGTCTCCGAGCTCGGGGAGGTGACCGGGGGGAGCCAGCTGGAGGTCTCAGGCCGGGAACCTGGGGGGAAATGGGGAGGGGGTCATTGGGGAGGGGTCTCAGGCCGGGAGCCTGGGAGGGAATGGGGAGGGGGTCATTGGGGAGGGGTCTCAGGCCGGGAGCCTGGGGGGGAATGGGGAGGGGGTCATTGGGGAGGGGTCTCAGGCCGGGAGCTAGGGGGGGAATGGGGAGGGGTCTCAGGCCGGGAACCTGGGGAGAAATGGGGAGGGGGTCATTGGGGAGCGGTCAGGGGGTCATTGAGGGGCTGGGAGGTTATTGGGGAGGGGTCTGGAGGGGTCATTGGGGAGGGGTCTGGCCTTGGGAACCTGGGGGGGGTCATTGGGGAGGGGGCTGGGAGTCAGTGGGGGTCTGGGAGGGGTCAGTGGGTGGGGGTCTCACCCAGGACCCCCCCATCCCCCCCGCCCCTCCCCCCCAGTTTCAGTTCCCATTGGGCACCGGAAGCTCCGGGGGGGGGGGGGGGTCCCAGGGGAGACCCCGGCCCAGGTGGATGGGTGAGAAACACCCTGAGACCCCAGACCCAAACCTGGAGACCCCGGAAGTGAGATCCTCAGAGACCCCAGACCCAAACTGAGACCCCAGACCCAAACCCGGTGACCCCGGAAATCCTGAAACACCCAGGCCCAAATCCAGAGACTCCGGAAGTGAGATCCTTGGCATCCCCGAGACCCCAGACCCAAACTAAGACCCTGGAACTGAGATCTTTAGAGACCCCAGACCCAAACTAAGACCCCAGACCCAAACCCGGTGACCCCAGAAATCCTGAAATACCCAGGCCCAAATCCAGAGACCCCGGAAGTGAGATCCTCAGGAGACCCCAGACTCAAATCCCATTACCCAGCATCCCCCCAGTGATACCTGGGAGGAAGAGGAGGAGGCTGAGGATGAGCAGGGGGCTCAGGACCCCCAGTTTTGGGGGAGCCCCCCGGGTTTGGGGAGCGGCCGCCATTGGCTGCGTGCACCCGGGCCCGGCAGGAGATTCGCCCCAGTGCCCCGGGGGGAGGAGGGAAATAGGGGAAACCGCCCCAAAAATCCCCGGGGACCCTGCCCCAAAATACCCCCAAATCCCTCGGGACCCCACCTCAAAATCCCCTGAGACCCTGCCCCAAAATCCCCTGAGACCCTGCCCCAAAATCCCCTGAGACCCCGCCCCAAAATCCCCCCGGACCCCACAGGAGATTCGCCCCAGTGCCCCAGGGGGAGGAGGGAAATGGGGGACCCAAAAATCCCCGGGGACCCTGCCCCAAAATACCCCCAAATCCCTCGGGACCCTGCCCCAAAATCCCTAATCCCAAATACCCCAGGATTTCAGGGTTTGGGTCTGGGGGTTTCAGGGTTTGGGGTCTCGGGGTTTGGGTCTGGGGGGGTCACATCCTGTGAAAAAACGCAAATCACTTATTTTTAAAACTTTAATAATTTAATAATAATAATAAAATAGTTAAAGAAACAACAATACAAGTAGAATAACAATAATTAGTACAATTGGAATTAGGACAATGTGGGGCGGTTGGGGCTCCGAGGGTGTCCCGGGGGGCAGTTTGGGGGTCCCTGGGGGGCAGTTTGGGGGTCCCTGGGGGCAGTTTGGGGGTCCCTGAGGCACTTTGGGGGTCCCGCGGCTCCCACCCCGCCCTTCCGGCAGGAAGCTCCGGCCGCGCTCGGGCTCCGCCTCCATCCGCTCTGCCCGCCCCAAAACAGCCCAAAATAACCCCAAGCCCGCCTTCATCCGCCCTGCCCGCCCCAAAACCCCCATAATACCCCCAAAATACCCCCAAATAACCCCAAAACTCCTCAAAATACCCCGAAACTCCCCAAACCCCTACCCCAACCCTCCCGGACCCCCAAAAAAGCCCAAAACGCCCCAAAAAACCCCAAACTCCTCCCCCAACCTCCCCCGGCCCCCCCAAAAATCCCAAATTCCGCAACCCCGCCCCCAAACTCCCCAAACCCGCCCCCAAATTCCCCAAACCCGCCCAATTCCCCGAAGCCCCGCCCCCGGGCCCGCCCCCGCTCCTCCCCCCCCCATTTCCTGCTTCCCTTCTCGAGCGCGGAACCAGGTACGGGGCGGGGGGGGATGG
Source organism: Zonotrichia leucophrys gambelii (assembly GCF_028769735.1). Taxonomy (NCBI): domain Eukaryota; kingdom Metazoa; phylum Chordata; class Aves; order Passeriformes; family Passerellidae; genus Zonotrichia; species Zonotrichia leucophrys. Next base: position 11,848 of record NW_026992579.1, read on the forward strand.
GCGGGGGTCCGCGGCCACCCCGAACCCCCCCGAGCGCCCCGACCCCTCCCCAAATCCCCCCTGGACCCTTCCCCAGCCCAGAGGGGATTTTGGGGGGGGGGTCCGCCCTGGCCCCCCCGCCCCGCTCGCAAAGGGGCTCTTTGGGGCGACCCCTCCCCAAATCCGCGCGGGGCGGGGGGCAGAGAAACCCCCCTGAGGCCCCTCCCCAAATCCCGAGACCCCTCCCCAAAAGTCGCGACCGCTCCCCAAAAGTTGCGAGCCATCCCCAAAAGTTGCGAACACCCCCCCAAATTCTGAGACCCCTCCCCAAAACCGCGCGCAGGGGGCGGGGAAACCCCCCTGAGACTCCCTCCCCAAATCCTGAGACCCCTCCCCAAATTCTCCGCAGGATGGAGCCGGAGGAGGGAGCCAATGGGGTGAGCGGCGCCCCCCAACCAACTCCGGGGGTCCCGAGAGCCCCCAGACCCCACCCCGAGGGTTCTTGGGATCACCGGTGTTGGGGGGGGGTCTCGGGGTTGGGGGTCTTGGGGGGTCCCAGGGGTCTGGGGGGTCCCAGGAGCTCAGGCATTTGTGGGTCTGGGGGTAGCCCAGGGGTCTTGGGGTCTCCGGGTTCCGGGGGGTCTGGGGGGTCTCGGGGTTGGGGGTCCTGGGGGTGTCCTGGGGGGTCTCAGGACTGGGGGGTCTTGGGGGTCTCAGGGTTCTGGGGGGGTCCTGGGGGGTCTCAGGGGGTCTGGGGGTCTCGGGATTGGCGGTCCTGGGGGGTTTGGGGGTCTCGGGGTCCCGGTTCTTGGGGGTCTCAGGGCAGGGTCTGGAGGTGTCCCGGGGGTTGGGGGTCTCAGGGGTCTGGTGGTGTCGGGACTGGGGGGTCCTGGGGGGTCCCGGGCAATCTGTGCCCCCTCCAGTTGCCCCCAGACCAAAATCCCCGAACCCCCCCAGCGCCCCAGCGCCCCCACACCCAAATCCCCAAACCTCCCCAGCCCCCCAGCGCCCCCAGACCCAAATCCCCGAACCCCTCCAGCCCCCCAGCGCCCCCAGACCCAAATCCCCGAACCCCCCCAGCCCCCCAGCGCCCACGCCCCCCCGCCCATCATCGGCGCCGAGGACGAGGACTTTGAGAACGACATCGAGGCCGTGAGTGCGGGGAGGGGTCCCGGGAGGTCCCGGGCGCCCCCAGCCCCCTGAGCCCCCTCCCCAATTCGGCAGAGCCCCGCGGAGGAGCAGAGCAGCCCCTTCCAGAGCCTGGAGCAGCTGCGGCAGCGCCCGCTGGCCCTGGCGGCCTTCCTGCAGCACTGCGTGCTCCAGTTCGACTCCTGCCCCGTGGTGAGACCCCCGACCCAAATCACGGGGGGGTCCAGCGGGGGGCTCGGGGAACCTCCGGTCTCTGCTCCCCCTCCCTGCCAGCAGGGGCTGGACCTGGGGTAGAATTGGGGAGGGGGCTTTGGGGAGGGGTGTGGGGTGTTCTTGGGGGTATTTTGGGGAGGGGTCTCCCCATTCTGGCCCCCTCCCCAGCTCTGTTACCTGCACGTGGAGATGCTGAGGAGGATGAACCCCAAGGAGGGCCGGAAACAATTCCTGGAGTTCTGCCACCTGTTCCTGGACAAGGCCGGGGTGAGACCCCTCCCCAAATTCACCGAGACCCCCAGAGACCCCTCCCTACCTCCCCTAGAGTCCTGACACCCCCTCCCCAAATTCTCTGGCAGATCCTGAGGGTGCCCATCCCGCACCACGTCCAGTTCGAGCTGGGTGAGTGAGACCCTCGAGCCCCTCCCCAATTTGAGGAGGGGTCTCTGCCCCCCGCCCGGAGCTGCTCCCCGAGGACGCCCCTGCTCATGGGGGGTGTTGGGGGGTCTCCTCGTTAATTGAGGAGGGGTCTCCCCGCTGCCCTGTGGTTCATTGAGGAGGGGTCTCTCTGTTGCCCGGTGGTTCATTGAGGAGGGGTCTCTCCCCTGGTTAATTGAGGAGGGGTCTCCCTGCTGCCCTGTGGTTCATTGAGGAGGGGTCTCTCACTGCCACGTGGTTAATTGAGGAGGGGTCTCCCCGCTGCCCTGTGGTTAATTGAGGAGGGGTCTCTCCCCTGGTTAATTGGGGAGGGGTCTCTCTCACTGCCCCCTGCCCAGAGCGCACCCGCCCGGAGCTGCTCCCCGAGGACGCCCAGCGCCGCTTCCTGCAGGACGTGCAGCGCCACCAGGAGCCCGAGGTGCTGCGGCAGCTGCAGGACTTCCGGTGAGACCCCTCCCCAGTTTGGGTCTGGGGGCTCCGTGTGGGTCTGGGGGCTCCATGTGGGTCTGGGGTCCCAGGGCGTGCAGCGCCACCAGGAGCCCGAGGTGCTGCGGCAGCTGCAGGACTTCCGGTGAGACCCCTGCCCAATTTGGGTCTGGGGGCTCTGTTTGAATTTGGGTCTGGGGTCTCAGTTTGGATTTGGGTCTGGGGTCCCAGCACCAAGCGCCTGATGGGGATGACACCGGGGGAGCAGGAGCTGGATGAGCTGGAGCGGGGTCAGACCCCCATATTGAGGAGGGGTCTGGGGGCTCCCTTTGGGGTCAGCTTGTATTTGGGTCTGGGGTCTCCTGCCCAGCACCAAGCGCCTGATGGGGATGACGCCGGGGGAGCCGGAGCTGGACGAGCTGGAGCGGAGCCGGGCCCGGGACCCCGCGGGGGCCGCGAGCACCGAGAGGCAGCTGGCGGAGAGAGTGCTGGGCCGGATCGAGGAGATGCAGTGAGTGGGGAGGGGGCTGCACCCGGGGAGACCCCTCCCCATATTCCTCAAACACCCCCGGGACCCTCCAATCCCAGCTGGAGGGGACGCAGTAAATGGGGAGGGGGCGGCACCTGCCCGAGACCACCCTGAGACCCCCTCGGTATCCCCCAAACCCCCCCAGAGGGGATGCAGTAAATGGGGAGGGGGCTGCACCCCCCAGGGACCCCCGGGATCCGCGGGAACGGTGCCCCAAATCTGCGGGATTTCCCCCCAAAATCGGGTCCGGAAATCCGCGGGACGGAGCGGAGGGAACGCCCCCAAAGCTGAGGGCACGCCCCTAAATTTGCATAGCCCCGCCCCAAGGCCGTGCATGGCTTCCTGAACAATACGAGAAACTGAAATTGCTGTAAGAAACTCAAATTTCTGCAAAAAACACCTAAATTTCTATAAAAACCCTAATTATCTGTAAAAATACCCTAAGCTTCTGTAAAAAAACCCCAAATTTCTGTAAAAAAAACCCAAATTCCTGTTAAAAAACCTAAGTGCTTGTGAAAAAACCAAACTTCTGTAAAAGAATCCCACAAATTCTTGTTGAAAAAACCCAAATCCCTGTAAAAAACCCCAAGTTCCTGTAAAAAACCTCAAATTCCTATAAGAAACCTCAACTGTCCTGTAAAAACCCCCAAATTCCTGTTAATAAACCCCAAGTTCCTGTAAAAAACCCCAAATCCTTTTAAGCCCCCCTAAATTCTTGTAGAAAACCCCAATTTGGGGGGTCTTGGGTGCAATTTTTGGGGTCGCAGGTGGGATTTGGGGGTTCCATGTGGAATTTTGGGGATCTCACCCCAAAATTTCGGGCTCTCACCCTCCTCTTCCTCCCCAGCCTCACCATCTCATCTGATGAGGAGAAAAGGTGAGGAGGGGGCTCCTGACCCCCAAATCCCCCCCAAATCCCCTGAATCCTTCCCAAAACCCTCCCAAATCTCCCCAAAATTCCCCCCAAATCTCCTGAAACTTCCCCAAAATGCCCCAAAATCCCCCAAATTCCCCCCAAACCCGCCCCAGCTCCCAGATCTTCGGCGCCATCGTCTCCTACATGAAATTCCTGGGGCTGCGCACCAAGGGCGGCGACGGCAAAAAACCCAAATCCAACTTTTTCCGAAAAAAGGTGGGTGAGACCCCTCCCCAAAATACCCCCCAAAATCCCCCAAAAATCCCCCCAAAAATCCCCCAAAATCACCCCCAAATCCCCCCAAAAACCCAAATCCAACTTTTTCTGAAAAAAGGTGGGTGAGGTGGCTGAGACCCCTCCCCAAAATATCCCCCAAAATCCCCCCAAAAATCCACCCAAATCCCCCCAAAAATCCCTCCCCAGAATACCCCCCAAATGCCCCCAAAAGCCTAAATCCTTTTTCCAAAAGAAGGTGAGACCCCTCCCCAAAATCCCCCAAAATCCTTCCCCAAAATCCCCCCAAATCCCCCCAAAAACCCAAATCCAATTTTTTCCACAAAAACGTGAGACCCTTCCCCAGTTACCCCTGCGCCCCCGGACCCTGCGGGCCCGTCCCCAATTCCCCCGGATCCCCCCGACCCCCCCCGCAGACCCCTCCTCAATTCCGCGAGCCCCCCCAGACCCCTCCCCAATTCTCCCCAAGCCCTCGGACCCCCGCAGACCCCTCCCCAATTCCACGAGCCCCCCGCAGACCCCTCCCCAATTTCGCGCAGATCTCGGGCAGGGACCCCCAGGGCAAGGCCCGGAGGGGCTTCAGCCTGGCGGGGGCGGCGCTCTGGGGGCGCGAGCCCCACGGTGAGTGGGGGGCGGCGGGACCCCTCCCCAAATTAACCCTGGGGGGCTTTGGGGACCCCTCCCCAAATTAACCCTGGGGGGCTTTGGGGACCCCTCCCCAAATTAACCTTGGGGGCTTCGGCGACCCCTCCCCAAATTAACCCTGGGGGTGGGGACCCCTCCCCAAATCACCCTGGGCGTGGGGACCCCTCCCCAAATTAACCCTGGGGGTGGGGACCCCTCCCCAAATTAACCCTGGGGGTGGGGACCCCTCCCCACCCCGCAGCACCTTCTGGGGGGGGGTCTCGCCTTGGGGACCCCTCCCCAATTTTTGTTTCGTAGGGGCCGAGGTGAGGCAGAGCAAAGGAGGAGAGGGGGAAGGTACTGGAGACCCCCACCCAAATTAATCCGTGAGACCCCACCCAAATTAACACACCCCAGAGACCCCCACCCAAATAATAGCCATGGGACCCCCACTCAAATTAACCTCTCTGAGACCCCCACCCAAGTTGGTCCCCCTGGGACCCCCACTCAAATTAACTCCTGGAGACCCCCACCCGGATTAATCCAACCCAAGACCCCAACCCAAATTATCCCCCCCATCCCATTTATCAGTCCTGGGACCCCCACCCAAATTATCCCCCTGACCCAAATAATGCCCCATGGGACCCCCACCCCATTTTTCCCCCATGGGACCCCTACCCAAATTATCCCCCAAACCCATTTAACCCCTCCCCAATTTGGGTCTGGGGTCTCTCCCTGACCCCTCATTCCTCCCCCAGGTGAGAAGCCCCCTCCCCACCCCGAGCGCAGGGGGGGGGGTCCCCGGGGTGGCTCCGATTTGGGTCTGGGGTCTCTCCGGGACCCCCCCCCGGGCGGGGACGGCGCCGAGGCTGAGCCAGGTGAGGAGGGGGCTTTGGGGGGGGGGGCTCATTGTGCAGCCCCCTCCCCTAAATCCGCCCCTGCCCCTCCCCCCCAGCAGGGTTGGAGCCCCCGGGACCCCCGGAATTGGGGGAGCCCCCCCCGGACCCCCCCGCGGGGGAGCAGCGCCCCCCGGAGGAGGGGGGGGACAGCGACAGGTACGTGAGACCCCTCCCCAAATTGGGGTGGCACCAGCGAGACCCCTCCCCAAATTAATCCTGGGTACTTCTGGGAACTGGGACCCCTCCCCAAATTTGGGAAAGACCCCTCCCCAAATTGGGGTGAGACCCCTCCCCAAATTACAGGGAGACCCCTCCCCAGATTAACCCTGCATGGTTTTTGGGATCCGGGACCCCTCCCCAAATTAACCTTGAGTGCTTCTGGGAACTGGGACCCCTCCCCAAATTAACCCTGGATGCCAGGACCCCTGTCCAAATTAACCCTGGATGCTTTTTGGAACCTGAGACCCCTCCCCAAATTAACCCTGAGTGCTGACACCCCTCCCCAAATGAACCCTGGATGCTGAGACCCCTCCCCAAATTAACGCTGAATGTTGGGACCCCTCCCCAAATTAACCCCGGATGCTGTGTGGGACCCGGGACCCCTCCCCAAATTAATTCTCTCCCCAGACGCCGCCTCAGGTTGGTGACCCCTCCCCAAATTAACCTTTGCATGACCCCGGGGGGGGGCTCGGCGCTGGCCCCCCCACCCAAATTCACCAGCTAAGTACTCCCCCCCCCATGGAGACCCCTCCCCAAAATCATCACTGACCAACACCCCTCCCCCCTTTTCTCTTGCACGCCCCCTCCCCAATTTGTGTCCGTCCTGATGACCCCCCCTTCCCGGTGTTTTTTGGCTTTTTTTGCCTTTTTTTTGTCTGGTTTTGGCTCCTTTTGGGGTGGTTTTGGGGTATTTTTGGGGTGGTTTTCGCTGGTTTTGGGATATTTTTGGGGGTACTCTTGGGGTGGTTTTGGGGCGTTTTTGCCTTGATTTTCCTGGTTTTGGGGTGATTTTGGGGGTACTATTGGGCTGGTTTTGACTGTTTCTGGCTGTATTTGGTTGGTTTTGGCTGGTTTTGGGTTTTTTTTCTGTAATTGGTTGGGTTTTGCCCATTTTTGCCCATTTTTGGGGTGGTTTGGGGGTGGTTTTGGGGTGCTTTTTCCCACTTCTCTCCATTTTGCCCATTTTTCCCCATTTTGCCCCATTTTCACACGTTTTTTCCCAATTTTCCCCGTTTTCCCCGTTTTTGCCCCATTTTCCCCCGTTTTTCCCCGTTTTCCCCTGGTTTTCCCCCATTGTCCCCCATTTCCCCCCGTTTTTCCCCCATTTTCCCCGTTTTTGCCCCATTTTTGCCCATTTTCCCCCTGTTTTTCCCTGATTTTCCCCATTTTTGCCCGTTTTTGCCCGTTTTCCCGTGTTTTTCCCCCATTTCCCCCCAGGCTCCCCGGGCGCTTGGGGCGCTCCGAGAGCCTCCGGGTCCCCCCCGAGCGGCGCCGCTCCCAAAAATCGGGGGGGGGGTCCCGGCTGCCCCTCCCCCCCACGCGCTCCCGCAGCAACGCCGACCTGCAGGGTTCCCCCCCCGCGTAGGTGCCCCCTCCCCAAATGGGGATCGGGGGAAAAAACGGCGGGATCGGGAAAAAACGGGGTTGGGGAAAAAATACCCCAAAATTGGGCTTAAAACACCCCCAGGATTGGGGAAAGAAATCCCAAAATTGGGGTAAAAACACCCCCAGGATTGGGGGAAAAAACCCCAAAATTGGGGTTTAAACCCCCCCACAGGATGGGTGAAAAAGAAAAATGGGATTTGGGTTAAAACCACCAGGATTTGGGTTAACAACCCCCAGAACTGGAGCAAAAACCTCCCAGGATTTGGGTTAAAAACCCCCAGAATTGGTGTTAAACCCCAGGATCAGTGTGAGACCCCTCCCCAGTTTGGGATTTTTGGGGATTTTGGAGGATTTTGTGGTATTTTGGTGGATTTTGGGGATTTTTTTCGCGGGTTTGTGCATGTCCTCAGCCCCCTCCCCTCTCTGGTGTCCAGCCTGGAGCTGGGGGTTGGCGAGCCCCAGAATCGGTGTGAGACCCCTCCCCAATTTGGGATTTCTGGGGATGAGTAGGGACGGCTGTCCGTGCAGTAGATTATTGGGGATTTTGGGGTATTTTGGGGCTGTTTTCGGGTGCGTTTGTGCGTCTCTCAGCCCCGTCCCCTCTCTGGTGTCCAGCCCGGAGCCGGGGGGGCCCGGGGGGGGCGAGCCCCCGCCCTTTCTGCCTCGGCAGCCTGAGGAGGTTGTGCCGCGCCTGGAGCCGGAGCTGGAGCTGGAGCCGCCGGCCTGGCGCGAGCTCGCGGCGCCCGAGGCGCTGCTCAGGCTGCCCCAGCGCGAGGTGCGGCGCCAGGAGGTCATCAACGGTGAGGAAATCGGGGGAAACGGCCCCAAAAACGGATCCGGGACCCCCAAAACCTGCCCCTAAAATCACCCCAAAACCAACCCAAAAACCACCCCAAAAACCGCTTCAGGACCCCCAAAAATTACCTCAAAAACCAACCGAAAAGTGATCCCAAAAACCAACTTAGCAACCCCAGAAAAGCCCCAAACCCCTCCGGACCTCCCAAAACCCTTCTGAGACCCCCCAAAATCCCCAAAAGTCCCCCAAAATTGCACAAATTTTTACCAAAATGTCATTTTTTCAGAGCTGTTCCTGACGGAGCACGCCCACATGCGCGTGCTGAGGGTGCTCCTGGAGGTTTTTTGTCAGCCCCCAAAATCCCCCAAAAATCAAAGAAAATCCCCAAAAATCACCAAAAACCTCCAAAATCACCCAAATTTTCCCAAATTTTCATTTTTCAGAGCTGTTCCTGACGGAGCACGCCCACGTGCGCATGCTGAGGGTGCTCCTGGAGGTTTTTTTCCAGCCCATGCTCCGCGAGGGATTTTTCGACGAGCAGGAGCTCAACAACATCTTCCCCAGCCTGGAGGACCTGGTGGAGGTGCACAGTGAGTTTTGGGGGAAATCTGGGCCATTTTGGGGCTTTTTTTCAGGGGGTTATCCTGTGGGATTTGCAGGAAAAAGTTGGCTGCACTGTTTGTAAAATTGTATGTATATTATATAAACATATATATATATATATATATATATATATATATATATATATATATGTATGTATATATATGTGTGTATGTATATAAATATAGTTTTGTATAAATATATTTTAAGTAAATAAGTATTAATATAAATAATAATATTTTACTATATATTTATATAAATACTATTATATCATATATTATGTATTACTATATAAGTATATAGATATTAATATTAAAATATAAATATTGATATTTATAATTATAAATATAAGTATAATTAAATAGTATATAGTTATTTGTATATTACAATAATTAATAAATTTTATATATTTACACACATTTATATATTATAATATAAAAATATAATTTGTATAAAAATATGTAATACCTATTAATGTATATTAAATAGATCGAACGTATAATTGCTATATATTAATATCTATTAAATAGATCAAGATTAAATTATATTAAGTATTAATATAGTGCATGTTAAAATTCAATAAATTGAATTTATTTTTACTTATTTGCATATGTATAGATATATATCTATTTATACATTAATTTTTTTTTCATTTTTAGATTTTATATTATTGGGTTTTTTTCCAAACATAACTTTGAGATTTTTTTTTTCGTTATTTTTGGTTCTTTTTGGGGTTTTTTCACCCTTTTTTCCTCCCCCAGCCATGTTCCTGGACAGCCTCAAGAAGCGTCGGGAGGAGAGCGGATTCATCATCCCTGAGATCGGGGACGTGCTGCTGGCCAGGGTGGGTCTGGGGGCTCCCAAATGGGTCTGGGGGCTTCAAGTGGGTCTGGGGGCTTCATCATCCCCGAGACCGGGGACATGCTGCTGGCCAGGGTGGGTCTGGGGGCTTTGGGGGTCCCTAAATGGGTCTGGGGGCTGCTGGGGATTCTGGGGGTCCCCCAATGATCTGGGGAAGGTCTCACCCATCCTCTGGGGGTCCCCCCGGTGTTTTGGGAGTCTGACCGAGGTTTGGGGGTCCCTTTGTGCCCCCCAGTTCGATGGCACCGAGGGCAGCTGGTTCCAGAAGATCTCGGGGGGCTCTGACCCATCCTTTGGGGGTCTCACCCATCCTCTGGGGGTCCCCCCGGTGTTTTGGGAGTCTGACCGAGGTTTGGGGGTCTCACGGAGGTTTGGGGGTCCCTTTGTGCCCCCCAGTTCGATGGCACCGAGGGCAGCTGGTTCCAGAAGATCTCGGCGCGGTTCTGCAGCCGCCAGAGCTTCGCCCTGGAGCAGCTCAAGGCCAAGCAGAGGAAGGACGCCCGGTTCAGCCAGTTCGTACAGGTAGAGCACCCCAAAAACCCTGCCAGGTAACCCCAAAACCACCCCAGGGATACCCCAAAAACCACCCCAAAAACGGCCCAAAAACTCTCCCAGGTAAGCCAAAAACCACCCCAAAACCAGCCCAAAAACACCCCAAAAAACCCCAAAAAATCCCAAAAAAACCCCAAAAAATCCCAAAACGCCCCTGGGACCCCCAAACCGCCCCAAATGCCGGTGCCCCCCCCAGGAGGCCGAGAGCCGGCCGCGGTGCCGGCGGCTGCAGCTCAAGGACATCATCCCCACGGAGATGCAGCGCCTGACCAAGTACCCGCTGCTGCTGCTCAGCATCACCAAGTGCACCGGTGAGGGACCCCAAAAACACCCCTGGGACCCCAAAAACACCCCAGGACCCCAAAAACCCCCTGGGACACCCCAAAACCCCCCGGGACCCCCCAAAACCCCCTGGGACCCCAAACCCCTCACCAAGTACCTGCTGCTGCTGCTCAGCATCACCAAGTGCACCGGTGAGGGACCCCAAAAACACCCCTGGGACCCCCCAAAAACACCCCTGGGACACCACAAAATCCCCGGACCCCCCAAAAACCCCCCGGTATCCCCCAAGAACACCCCTGGACCCCCCAAAACACCCCCAGGGACCCCAAAACACCCTCAGGGACCCCAAAACCCCCCGGGACCCGGGATGGCCCCACTCTGACCCCCCCCCAAGGAAGTTTTGGAGGCTTTTTGGGGTTTTTGGTGGGTTTTGGGGGTTATTTTGGGGGGTTTCTGGGACTTCAGGGGTTTTTTGGGGGAGTTTTGGGGTGTTTCACAGGGATTTTTGGGGTTTTCAGGGGGTTTTGTAAGGTTTGGGTGGGCTTGAAGTGTTTTGGCTTCCCTGGGGGGGTTTGGGGTGATTTTTGGGAGCCTGGGTTGGTTTTGGGGTGTTTCAGGAGGGTTTGGGGGCTCACAGGGGTTTTGGGAAGGTTTGGGTGGGTTTTGGGGTGTTTTGGGTTTCCTGAGGGTTTTTGGGGGGCCTGGGTTGGTTTTGGTTACCTGGGGGGGGTTGGGGTGGGGAAAGGGGGAGTTGTGGGGGGGGGGGCACCAAAATTTGGGGCGGGTTAAGGAAAAGGGGGGAGGGGGGTCTGCAGGTGCGGGGGTGCAAAAAAAGGGGAGGGGCTGAAGGAAAAGGGGCAGGGCAAAGAAAGGGAATTTGGGGAGGGGGCACTGGAATTTTTGGGGGGTGGGGGTGGTCCTGATCTCCACGTGGGACCCCTCCCCAGACGCTGCGGGCGAGCGCGCCAAGGTGGAGCAGGCGGCCGAGTGCTGCCGCCAGATCCTCAACCACGTCAACCAGGAGGTCCGGGACATGGAGAACCTCATGGTAGGACCCCCGCGGGACCCCCAAAATCTCCCAAATTTCACCCAAAATCCCCCCGGGACCCTTCGTTCAGCTGGGCCTGTAATGCCCCTTCTTCACCAGCAGAGGGCGCCAAAACCCGCCCAAATTCTCCCCGGGACCCCCAAAATCTCTCAAATTCCCCCCAGATCCCCACCAGGACCCCCAAGATCCCCCAGATTCCCACCAGAACCCCCAAATTCTCCCAATTTCCCCCCAAAATCCCCCGCGAGACCCCTGAAATCTCCCCCAAGACTCCTCGTTCTTCCGTGCCTGTAATGCCCCTCTTTCACCAGCAGAGGGCGCCAAAACCCGTGAAAATTCCCACCGGGACCCCCAAAATCTCCCAAATTCCCCCCAAATTGTCCCTGGGGACCCCCAGAACCCCCCCAAACACCCCCCGTGCCCCCGCAGAAGCTCAAGGATTACCAGCGCCGCCTCGACCTCTCCAGCCTGAAGCAGAGCACTGACCCCCTGATCAGCGAGTTCAAGGTGGGGAGGGGTCCCAGGACCCCCAAATGCCCGGGCTGGACCCTGCCCCAATTCACCCCCACCCTCCTGAACCCCTCCAGTTCCCAAAACCTCCCAAAAATCCCCAAAATCCCCCAAATCCCGCCCCCAGAACGCCAACATCACCAAGCGCACCCTGATGCGCCCCCTTCCCCCCAAAAAAACCCAAAAACCTCCCCAAAAACTCCCCCAAACCCACCCAAATCTTCTCCAATCCCCTCCTTGAGCCCAGCAAAGTCCCAAAACCTCTAAAACCTCCTATAAAAAACCCCAAAACCCCCCAAATCCCCCCAGAATGCCAACATCACCAAGCGCATCACCCTGGTGCACCCCCTTTCCCCAAAAACCTCCCCAAACCCATTCAAAAACCCCCCAAAAACCCCCAAGAACTCCCCCAAAAATCCCATCAAAAAAACCACAAACCCCCTAAAAACCCCAAAACCTCAAAAAAACCCCCAAACGCCCCCAGAACACCGACATCACCAAGCGCACCCTGGTGCACGAGGGGCCCCAAACACCCCCACAGACCCACCCAAACCCACTCAAAATCTCCCCAAAAACCGCACCAAAAAAACCCCAAAAAAACAAAAAACCTCCCCAAAAAACCCCAAAAAAAAAAACCTCCCTTCACCCCAGAAACCCCCAAATCCCTCAATTTCCCCCCAGAACACGGACATCACCAAGCGCACCCTGGTGCACGAGGGGCCGCTCACCTGGCGTGTCACCCGCGACAAATCCGTGGGTGAGCACAACTCGGGGCGCGCTAACACCCCAAAAAAACCCCAAAACCCCCCAAAGGCGGCGCGGGCCGGGTCCCCCCGAGCCCCCCACGGACCCGCCGGTTTTTGGGGTGCGCAGAGGTGCAGGTGCTGCTGCTGGACGATCTGCTGGTGCTGCTGCAGCGGCAGGAGGAGCGGCTGGTGCTGCGCTGCCACAGCCGCGCGCTGGCGCCCGCCGGCCCCGAGGGCAAGCAGATGCTGAGCCCGGTGATCCGGCTGCGCTCGGCCATGACCAGGGAGGTGGCCACAGGTACGAGATGTATCCGCTTTTGGGGGAGTTTGAGCCCATTTGGGGTCATTTTGGTCAGTTTGGGGGGCATATGTGCTCAGTTTGGGGTGTATGGATATTGGTTTGTGATGCTGAGCCCGGTGATCCGGCTGCGCTCGGCCATGACCAGGGAGGTGGCCACAGGTACGAGATGTATCCGCTTTTGGGGGAGTTTGAGCCCATTTGGGGTCATTTTGGTCAATTTGGGTCAGTTTGGGGGAGTTTGGGGAGTGTAGGCCTTGGTTTGGGGTGTATGGATATTGGTTTGTGATGCTGAGCCCGGTGATCCGGCTGCGCTCCGCCATGACCAGGGAGGTGGCCACAGGTGGAGGATTTGGGCCATTTTGGGTCAGTTTGAGCCAACTTTGGGTCATTTTGGGTGAGTTTGAGTCGCTTTTGGGTGGATTTGGGGGTGTTTGGGTGAGTTTGTGATGCTCCCCCATCTCCTCCCCCAGACCACAAAGCGTTTTACGTCATCGTCAGCTGGGAGAACGGCGCCCAGATCTACGAGCTGGTGGCGCAGAGCAGCCAGGACAGGAAAATGTGAGGAGGGGGCTCTGGGGAGGGGTCTGGGGGGTCTGGGAGGGGATTTTGGGGGGATTTCAGGGGGTTTTGGGTAGATGTTGGGGGGGCTTGGGAGCTTTTGGGGGGATTTTTGAGGTTCTGGGGGAGATTTTGGGGATCTTGGGGAGGTTTTGGGGTGATTTGAGTGGATTTTGGGGTCCTGGGGTGTTTTTTGGGGTGGGATTTTGGAGCTGTTTTGGGGGGATTTGGGGGGGATTTGGGGGCTTGGGGGTTTTGGGGTAATTTTGGGGGATTTTGGGATTTTTGGGGTGCTGTTTTTCCCCCCCCAGCTGGTGGAGCATCATCAGTGACACCGTGGGGTCCCTGGGCGGGATTTTGGGGCAGCTTTGGGTGGATTTCAGGAGATTTTGGGGCTGTTTTGAGGGGATTTTGGGGCTCGGGGGTTTTGGGGGATTTTGGGTTTTTTTGGGCGGATTTTGGGATTTTTGGGGTGCTGATTTTGCCCCCCCAGCTGGTGCAGCATCATCAGTGACACCGCGGGGTCCCTGAAGCTCCCGGGGTCCCACCGGGCCAAGGGGGCTCGGGCTGGGGGTGGCCACGGACCCCAGCCCCACCTCGAGTGAGTACTGACCCAAAAATACCCAAATTCACCCCAAAAATACACCAAAAATACACCCAGGGATTTCCAGCCCCACCTCGAGTGAGTACTGACCCAAAATACCCAAAAATCCCCCCGAAATACACCCATAGACCCCCAAAACCTACCCACGGACCCCAGCCCCATCTCAAGTGAGTACTGACCCAAAAATAGCCAAATTCACCCCAAAAATGCACCAAAAATCCCAGATCCCTTTCAGGGGATTTTGGGGTCTCTGTGCTGACCCCTCCCCATTTGGGTGGGATGTTGAGGGGAATGTTGGGTGGGATTATGGGGTCCCTCTGCTGACCCCTCCTCTCTCCATTTTGGGGAGAATTTTGGGGATTTTGGGGTCTCTGTGCTGACCCCCCCCTCTCCCCTCTCTCCCTGCAGTGACCGAGACCCCTCTGAAAATGGGGGGGGGTCCCTGAAGGAGCCGCTGGGCCTGGACGGTGAGGGGGGATTTTGGGGGGATTTTGGGGTTTTTGGTTTTCTCAGGAGATTTTTGGGTAGTTTTGGGGTTTTTGGGGTGTCCCAGGTGGTTTGGGGTTGGTTTTGGGGGATTTTTGGGGTGGTTTTGGGTGTCCCGGGGGGTTTGGGGGGGTCCCAGGTAATTTTGGGGTATTTGAGTTGGGTTTTGGGGTGTCCTGGGGGTTTTTCGGGTTCCCAGGTATTTTTGGGGTTGTTTTTGGGGTGGTTTGGGGTTTATTTTGGGGTTATTTTTTGGGTTGTTTTGGGATGGTTTGAGGGTTACTTTTGGGGTGGTTTTGGAGTGGTTTTGGGGTGTTTTTCGCTTGTTTTGGGATGGTTTCGGCGTGATTTTTGGGGTTTTGTTGGATTGTTTTTGTGTTGTTTTGGGGTTAGTTTTAGGGTGGTTTTGGAGTGATTTTTGGGGCAGTTTTTGGGATGATTTTTTGGGTGGTTTTGAGGTTTTTCTGGGGGTGATTTTTGGGGTGTTTTTGGGGCTGTTTTGGGGGGCGGTTTGACTGGTTTTTGGGTCAAAATGATAATGATTTTGGGATTGTTTTGTGGTGATTTTTTGTGGTTTTGGTTTTAGGGTATTTTTGGGGATTTTTCTGTGGTTTTTGGGGTATTTTGGGGGGGTCTCACCCTGTTTCCCCCCCCAGACCGTGACAAGGACGGGGCTGTCGAAGGCACCGAATTTGGGGGGGGGTCCCGCGAGCGGGGGGGGCTGGGGGGGCTGCCCCGCCCCCCCCGCGGCCTCCCCGAGGGGGGGGGGCTGGCGGCTGGCGCCCTGCAGAGAGGTGAGACCCCTCCCCAAATTGACCAAAAACCCCTGAAATCCACCCAAAACCCCTGAGACCCCTCCCCAAATAGACCCAAAATGCCTGAAATCCACCCAAATCCCCTGCGACCCCTCCCCAAATTAACTGGGACCCCTCCCCAAATTAACTGAGACCCCCTACCCAAATTAGAGACCCCTCCCCAAATTACCTGAGACCCCTCTCCAAGTTACCTGGGCCCCCAAATCCCCCCAATTTCCCCCAAATCCCCCCCCCACACCCCCCCTGAAGCCCCCTCCCCATTTCCAGTCACGGCGCTGCGGCGGCTGCTGGGGGCGCCCCTCCCCCCGCCCGGGCCGGATTTGGGGGGGGGTCCCGGCCCCGCCCCCCCCGAGCAGGAGCGGCGACACGCGGGGGATGGGGCGGAGAGCGACGGCGGGGACCCCGAGGCGGGGGCTGCAGGTGGGGGGCACCTCATTTTGGGGCGTTTTGGGAATTTTGGGTGATTTTGGGGGGTTTTGGGGGTTTTCAGGGGAGATTTGGGGGGGATGGGGCCGAGAGGGACCACGGGGACCCCGAGATGGGGACTGCAGGTGGGGGTTCAGCAAAAATTGGGGAGGATTTGGGGTTTTGGGTGATTTTGGGTGATTTTGGGGATTTTCGGGGGGGTTTTGAGGGGATGGGTCTGAGAACGATGGCGACCCTGAGACGGGTACTGCAGGTGGGGGGGGGGGCACCTGATTTTGGGGCGTTTTGGGAAGTTTCAGGGATTTTGGGGTTCTTTGGGGGGTTTTGGGTTTTCTGGGGTGTTTGGGGTGGGGGAAGAGGGAATTGGGGGGGGCACCAAAATTTGGGGAGGGTCAAGGGAAAAGTGGGGGGGGGCAAACAAAGGGGAGGGGCTGAAGAAAAAGTGGGCGTGGCAATGGAAGTAAATTGGGGGGGTCCAGGTGACGGTGGGAGGGGGCGTGTCCTGATCTTCATGGGCGACCCCTCCCCTTTTTGTCCCCCCCTTTAGGGGGGGCCCCCAACGGCCCCTGGGGGTCCCTGCCCGAGCTGGGGGCGGGGCCTGAGCCCGGCCCCGCCCCCCCGATTGTGCTGGGCCCCGCCCCCGCGGCCTGGCTGGGGGCGGAGCTTGGAGCCCTCGAGGAGGCGCTGAGGGGGCTCAAGGTGAGGGAGGGCGAATTTGGGGAGGGGGCAAATTTGGGGAGGGGGCTCAAGGTAAGGGGGGGCGAATTTGGGGAGGGGGCGGGAATTGGGGAGGGGGGCTCAGGGTGAGGGGGGCGGAATTTGGGGAGGGGGCTGCGGGAATTGGGGAGGGGGCTCAGGGTGAGTGGGGGTGGGATTTGGGGAGGGGTCTCTGCTTTGTGAGGGGCTCCTGGAGGGTATAACCCCACTAAAACAGCGCTGGAGACCCCTCCCCTAATACGGAGCGGGTCTGGGGGCTGTGAGGAGGCTGGGGGGGGGGGTCTCACGTGAAGCCCCCTCCCCAATTTCTGCCGCCCCCCCCCAGGAGATGGAGGACCATTACTGGCAGCTCTTCACGTGAGCTGAGGGGCGGGGGAGCCGCAATTTGGGGAGGGGTCTCTCCCCGACCCGCCCTCCGCAATAGGATCCGCGCCCCCTCCCCAAATTCGGCGCCGCTGCAATTCCAGGAGCCGCCGCCAGAGGGCGCGAAAATAAAAAAAACCCGGAGTATTTTGGGGAGGGATCCCCGCGCCCCCCCATCCCCCCCCCTTCCCCCGATTTATTTTGGGGAGGGGGCGCCCCCCCATTCCCCCCCCCCCGCGTGGTTTCTGTTTTTATAAATTTGCTGCGATTTTATATGAATTTATATTTTTGGGGGGGTTTGGGGGGAGAAGACCCCTCCCCAGTTTTAACGCTGTACAGGAATTTGGGGAGGGGGCGTCACTAAAAGTGCGCCGCCACCCCAACCTCTCAATTCGGGTGGAAAACCAAAGAATTCGGGGAAAAAGCCAAATAAATGCATTTTGCTTCTGAAATTTTGGGGTTTTTGGGTTTTTTTGGTGAGGGGGCGTCACAGCCGGGAGCCCCCCCACCCGGACCCACCCACCGCGCGGAGACCCCTCCCCAAATAAAGCCAGGCCGAGCCAGGGGGTCTTTTATTGCTTGAGCGGCCGCCGGGGGGGCGGCGGGGATTTGGGGAGGGGGCTTGGTGGGGAGGGATGAATGGGGGTTAATTTGGGAATTTGGGGAGGGGGCTTGGGGTGGGGGAGGGGCTCGTTCTTCACAACGACACAAGCGGGGGGGAGGGGCACAACCAGTATTGCACTTCCGATTTGGGGAGGGGGCTTCAAACGGGGCAGGGGGGGCGCGGGGAGGGGGAAGAGACCCCTCCCCAAATTCAGCGTGGGATAAAGGGGAGGGGCTCGGGGGGCAGGGGCTGGCAGAGAGACCCCTCCCCAATTTAGAGGGGCGGGGTTGGGGACCCCTCCCCAGTTTTGGGGTTTGAGACCCCTCCCCAGTTTAGGGGGGTGGGGTTTAAGAACCCTCCCCCAATTTAGGGGGAGGGTTTGGGTTTGGGACCCCTCCCCAATTTAGAGGGTCGGGGTTTGAGACCCCTCCCCATTTTAGGAGCTGTGAGACTCCTCCCCAATTTCAGGGGTGGAGCCTGGGACCACTCCCCAATTTAGGGGCGGGATTTGGGTTTGGGACCCCTCCCAAATTTCGGGGGTTGGGACCCCTCCCCAATTTAGGGGGCGTGGCCTCTCTCAGGTGCGGTGGGCGTGGCCTTTCCCGCGGGGCGCGTGGCCCCTGCCGGGGGTGATGAGGGTGGGGCTTTGGGGCGGGGTCTCCTCCCCCCCCGAGCTGGCCCCGCCCCCATCCGTCACCTCCAGCTCCGAGTCCGACCCCTCCCCCACCCCCGGGGGGAGGGGCGCGGGGGGGGGCGGGGCGGCCGCGGGGGGCGGGGGCGGGGCCGGCAGGAAGAAGGGAGGGGAGGGGTAGAGCCCCGCCCCCGCGGGAGGGGGCGGGGCCAGCTTGGCGGGGTGGGCGTGGCCGTGGGGAGGGGGCGGGGGCAGCGCCAGGGCCGCCCCGCCCCCCCCCAGGTACGACCCCCACCCCCCCCAGGGGAACTCGGGCAGGGGGGCGGGGCGCCCGAAGCCGGCCCCGCCCCCCGCCCCGAACAGCGCCGGAAGCTTCGAGAAGCACGAGAGCCCTGAGGGGGAGGGGCCAGAGAGAGAGGGGCGGGGCGTCACGGGGGAGGGGTCCCGAATGGGGCCTCGGTTTCGGGGTCCCGGCCCCACCCGGGGGTCCCTGCCCACTTTGGGCGTTCTGGGTTTGGGGTCCCGTTCCCCCCTTTGGGGGTCCCTATTTTGGGGTCTCGTTTCGGCGGTTTCAGGATCCCATTCCCGCTGCCCCCTCCCCATTTCAGGGATCCCCTCCCTGTGTCCCCCTCCCCAATTTGGGTGTCCCATTTGGGGGGTCCCGGTCCCAATTCGAGGGTCCCATTCGCGCTGCCCCCTCCCCATTTTGGGGGTCCGGTTTTGGGGTCCCGTTCGCGCTGCCCCCTCCCCAATTTGCGGATCCCATTTGTGGGTGCCTCCCCTTTTCCCCCTCCCCATTTCGGGGGTCCCGTTCCGGCGTCCCTCCTCTTTGGTCCCTCCCCAATTCAGGGGTCGCCCCCTCCCCAATTCGGGGGTCCCATTTTGGGGATCCCTCTCCCTTTGCCCTCTCCCCATTTCTGGGGTCCCGTTTTGGGGTCCCATTCCCCTTTGCCCCCTCCCCATTTCGGGGGTCCCATTTTTGGGTGTCGTTTGGGGGTCCTCATCCCAGTGTTCACCCCCAATTTGGGAATCCCTTCCTGCTGCCCACCCCCAAATTTGGAGATCCCCTCCCTTTGCCCCCTCCCCATTTCGGGGGTCGCCCCCTCCCCATTTCCTCACCGTTGCCCAGGAAGGGCGGCGCCGCCCCCAGCCCCTTCTCGGGGGTCTCGGGGGTCTCGGGGGGTCCCTCGAAGAGGGGGGGGCGCGCGGGGGGGTCGGGGCGGGGGGCGCAGAACAGCGACTGCAGCGCCTGGGGGAGGGGCGAGGGGGGAAATTGGGGAGGGACCTGGGAGTGGAGACCCCTCCCCAAATTCCCCCCATATCGCACTGAAGTACCCCCTCCCCTCGCAGCCCCCTCCCCAAATTCCCCCCGTGTGTCACTGAGATCCCCCTCCCCGAAAGACCCTTCCCATTCCCTATCTCATCAATCTCTTGTAGTCCCTCTCCCCTCCATCCCAATCCCGTCACCCTCCCCACTGTAAGCCTCCCGACCTCCCCAAATTCCCTTGATCTCAATTTAACCCCCTCACCCCCACCCACGAAGCCCCCCCCAATCCATTTTCCCCCCCCCCGACTAGCCCCCCCCCTCCCAACCCCTAGCCCCCTCCCCCCGCTCCCCCCTCCCCAAATTCCGCCCCCTCACCTCGGCGGGGGCGGGCCCGCAGTCCGGGGCGGGGCAGGGGGCGGGGCCGAGCAGCAGCGGCGCCCCCCGCCCCAATTCCAGCAGCGGGTAATTGACCAGGACCACCTTGCTGAAATTGAACTTGTACGTGAAGCGCTTGCCCTTGGTCTTGTGCAGGATCCGCTTGTTGTAGTAGTACCTGCAATTAATTAATTCATTCATTCATTAGCTCGGGTAATTAGCTGGGCGGGGGGACTAGATCGTGTGGTACCTGTGCAGTGTAAAGGAATTTCTTAAAAAACAAATTTCTTAGCGAAGAAAGGGAAAAAAAAAAATCAAATTTCAATTGGTAAAAAAATCTAAATTTTCAAGGGAAACCCCCCCCACATTTCCAAGGGGAAAAAGGGTAAAAAAATCAAATTTTCATGGGAAAAATCTAAATTTCCGAGGGAAAAAATGCCAAATTTCCCAGGGGGGGGAAAGGGGAAACAAACAAATTTTCAAGGAAAAAATAAAAACGTGAAAAACCCCAAATTTTCAAAGGGGGGGGGGGGAAGGAAAACACCCAAATTTCCAAGGAGAAAAAAAGGAAAAAAAAAATCCAATTTCCATGTGAAAAAGAGGAAAAAAACCCACAATTTCCAAGGGAAAAAAAAAAGAGAAAAGCCCATGAAAAACCCAAATTTCCAAGGGAGGAAGAAAAGGGGGAAAACATCAGATTTCCAAGGAAAAAAAAATAAAGGGAAAAATCCACAAATGTCCATGGGCAAAAAAAGGGGGAAAAAACAAATTTCTGTGGGAAAAATCCAAATTTCCATGGGAAAAAAACCCCAAAAATTCAAATTTCACTGGGGAAAAAAGGAAAAAAAAGGGGGAAAATCCAAATTTCTATGGGAAAAAAAACCCCAAAAATGCAAATTTCACTGGAGAAAGCTCCAAATTTCGCTGGGAGAAAAGGGAAAAAACATTAAAAAATGAGATTTTACCTGAGGGCGCGGCTGAGCTTGTCGTAGTTCATGTGGGGCTTGCACTTGCGCACCCCCCAGAGCCGCGCCACCTCGTCGGGGTCCTTGATGACGAACTCGCCGTAGTCGCCCTGCCAGGCGATGACCTCGCGGTACTGCTCCTGCCGCAGCGCTCCAGATGAATGCCACAGCTGATCTGCCGCGGCCGGGCTGGACTCGGCCTTGTACGCCCACTCTGGGAACGCGAACCCTGATAACAGAGCGATGGTGGCATCACTGAGGTATCAGAGTGATATCAGAGTGATAGCAGTGATGTTATTGCTGGGACATTGTCAGTGTGACATCGCTCGGTGCCACAGCTGGATCTGCCGCGAGCCGGGGCTGGACTCGGCCTTGTACGCCCACTCTGGGAACGCGAACCCTGATAACAGAGCGATGGTGGCATCAGTGAGGTATCAGTGCGATATCAGTGGGATATCAGTGCGATATCAGTGCGATATCAGTGTGATATCAGTGTGATAGCAGTGCGATATCAGTGCAATAGCAGTGCGATATCACTGCGATATCAGTGCGATATCAGCATTGTCAGTGTGATATATCAGTGCGATATCAGTGCGTTATCAGTGTGATATCAGTGTGATATCAGTGCGATATCAGTGCGTTATCAGTGTGATATCAGTGCGATAGCAGTGCTATAGCAGTGTGATATCAGTGTGATATCAGTGCGATATCAGTGCGATATCAGCATTGTCAGTGCGATATATCAGTGTGTTATCATTGTCAGTGTGACATCGCTCGGTGCCACAGCTGGATCTGCCGCGAGCCGGGGCTGGACTCGGCCTTGTGCGCCCATTCTGGGAATGCAAATCCTGATAAGAGAATGATGATGTCATTGGTGACGTCATCGGTGTGATGTTGTAGTTATCAGTGTGGTAATTGTCGTCGTGACATCGCTCGGTGCCCAGGTGTGCCCAGGTGTGCCCATACCTGGTGTCCAGAGCGCGGGCAGCAGGTGCCCATGTGTGCCCAGGTGTGTCTGTGACCCTGCCGAGATCCCCCAGGTGTATCTCAGGTGTGCCCCCATGCCCAGGTGTGTCTCAGGTGTCCCCAGGTGTGCCCTTATCCCCATACCTGGTGTCCAGAGCGCAGGCAGCGGCACCGTGAGAACAGGTCGGACACGCAGGTGTGCCCAGGTGTATCTGAGGTGTATCTCAGGTGTGTCCCTATGCCCAGGTGTGCCCAGGTGTGTCTGTGACCCTGCTGAGATCCCCCAGGTGTATCTCAGGTGTGCTCCCATGCCCAGGTGTGCCCAGGTGTGCCCGTACCTGGTGTCCAGAGCGCAGGCAGCGGCGCCGTGAGAGCAGGTCGGACACGCAGGTGTGCCCAGGTGTATCTGAGGTGTATCTCAGGTGTGTCCCTATGCCCAGGTGTGCCCAGGTGTGTCTGTGACCCTGCTGAGGTCCCCCAGGTGTATCTCAGGTGTGCCCCCAGGTGCCCAGGTGTGCCCAGGTGTGCCCGTACCTGGTGTCCAGAGCGCAGGCAGCGGCACCGTGAGAGCAGGTCGGACATGCAGGTGTGCCCAGGTGTATCTGAGGTGTATCTCAGGTGTGTCCCTATGCCCAGGTGTGCCCAGGTGTGTCTGTGACCCTGCTGAGATTCCCCAGGTGTATCTCAGGTGTGCTCCCATGCCCAGGTGTGCCCAGGTGTGCCTGTACCTGGTGTCCAGAGCGCGGGCAGCGGTGCCGTGAGCAGCAGGTCGGACATGCAGGTGTGCCCAGGTGTATCTGAGGTGTATCTCAGGTGTGTCCCTATGCCCAGGTGTGCCCAGGTGTGTCTGTGACCCTGCTGAGGTCCCCCAGGTGTATCTCAGGTGTGCTCCCATGCCCAGGTGTGCCCAGGTGTGCCCGTACCTGGTGTCCAGAGCGCTGGCAGCGGCGCCGTGAGCAGCAGGTCGGACACACAGGTGCAGTCCATGGCGGGGTCACACCTGGGGGGGGAAATTTGGGGGATTTCAGGTGAGTTTGGGGTGAATTGAGGGAATTTAGGGGATTTTGGGGAATTCCAGGTGGGTTTGGGGATTTTGGGGGGACTTTATGGACACAGGGTCTCATTCAGGGGATTTTGGAGTGATTTTGAGGGGTTTTGGGGGGTTTATGAACACAGGGTCTGGTTTAGGAGGATGAGGGGATTTTGGGGTGTATTTTTGGGCTGGTTTTGGTTATTTTCGGGGATTTTAGGGTATTTCTGCACACAGAGTGTCATTTAGGGCATTTGGGGGTGAATTTTTGGGTTTTTTTATGGGATTTTTTGGCATTTCCTCACACAGGAGCCAATTTGAGATCACAGGGGGGGGTTGGGGGTTTTGGGGTGATTTTGGGGTGGATTTTGGGGAGATTTGTGGGATTCAGGGTGGTTTGTGCAACAGAGTCTCATTTAGAAGATTTTGGAGTGAATTTTTGGGTTATTTTATGGGATTTATTGGCGTTTCTGCACACAGAGTCTCATTTAGGGCATTTTGGGGTGGATTTTGGGGTTATTTTGTGGGATTTTTTGCATTTCCGCACACCGGAGCCGATCTGGGATCGCGGGGGGGTCTCGGGGCCGCGCTCCCCTCCCCCCCACGCCCCCTCCCCCCCTTTTTCCCCTCCCCCCCGGTGCCCCCCGGCTGCGGCTCCGTTTCTCCTTCTCTCGTTATTTCGTTATTTTGGGATTTCGGGATTTTCGCCTTTTTTCTCTCATCGTTAACGACCCGCGCTGGGAATTGGGGCCGGGGGCACCGCGGGGCACCGGAACCCCCCCCGGGGGGGGGATGTGGGGGGCTCGGGGACCCCTTTACAGGGGCTCGGACCCCCTTAGAGGGGCTATGGGGGTACCGGAACCCCCCTTGTGGGGGCTATAGGGGCAGGAACAGCCCCATAGGGGCAGTAGGGGCATGGACCACTCTATGGGGGCAATAGGGGCACGGGAACCCTCCCGGGGGGATGTGGGGGAACGGGGACCCCTTTACGGGGGCTCGGACCCCCATATAGGGGTACGGGAACCCCTGTAGGGGCATGGACCCCCCTATAGGGGCAACGGGGCAGGAACCCCCTTTAGGGACATAGGAGCCCCTTATAGGGGCTCGGGAATCCCCCCACAGGGGTTCAGACCCCCCTATAGGGGCAACAGGGGCACAGGAACCCCCTATAGGGGCACAGAAACCCTTACAGGGGCATGGACCCCCCTATAGGGGCAATGGGGCAGGAACGGCCCTGTAGGCACATAGGAGCCCCTTATAGGGGCAATGGGGGCACGGGAACCCCCTTTAGGGTCTCCCCAGCCCCTCTTTAGGGTCTGGGGTCTCTCTATAGGGGCACAGACACCCTTATAGGGGGACGGATGGCTGTCAAACACACAGAGAGTCCTTAAACACGCACAGACCCCATAAACACACACGGATCCTGTATAGACACAGATCCCCCATAGACACACAGCCCTTAAATACACACAGAAATCCTGTACACACACACCGATCCCCTACAGACACACACAGATCCTGTATAGACACAGATCCCCTATGGACACACAGCCCTTAAACACACACAGAAATCCTGTACAGACACAGAAATGCCCAATAAACACACACAGAGATCCCCTACAAACACAGATCCCCTGTATGGACACAGCCTGTAAACACACAGACCCCTTAAACACACACCGATCCCCCATAGACACACACGGATCCTGTATAGACACAGATCCCCTATGTGGACACAGATCCCATACAGGCACAGAGCCCTTAGACACGCACAGACCCTATAAACACACAGAATCCCCTATAGACACAGAAATGCCCTATAAACAGGATCCCCTATATGGGCACAGAGCCCTTAAACATACACAGATTCCTTAAACACACACAGATCCCATAAACACACACAGATCCTCTATATGGACACAGCCTTAAACACACACAGACCCCTTAAACACACACCGATCCCCTACAGACACACACCGATCCTATATAGACACAGATCCCCTATAGACAGGATCCCCTATATGGGCACAGAGCCCTTAAACACACACAGAAATCCCCTATATGGGCACAGAAATCCCCTATATGGGCACACGGATATCCCCTATATGGGCACACGGATATCCCCTATAGACACAGACCCCCAGTAAACACACACTGATCCCCTACGGACACACACAGAGCCCATAAACACACACAGATCCCCTATATGGGCACAGCCTTAAACACACACAGATCCCACACACAGAGCCCTTAAACACACACACTATAAACACACACGGATCCCTTAAACACACACAGAGCCCACAAACACACACAGACCCTATAGACCCACACGGACTCCACAGATCCCCTGTATGGGCACAGCCTTAAACACACACAGAGCCCATAAACACACAGAGATCCCCTATAAACACAGATCCCCTAGAAGGGCACAGCCTGTAAACGTGCACAGAGCCCTTAAACACACACAGAAATCCTGTACACACACACACAAATCCCCTATAGAAACACACAGAGATCCTATGTAGACACAGAGCCCCTTAACGTGCCTGTATGTCCACCTAAACACAACAGATCCTATAAACCACGACCACAGCCCTGTATGGACACAGCCTTAAACACGCACAGATCCTATAAACACACACGGATCCCACAGGTCCCCTGTATGGACACAGCCATTAAACACACACAGATCCTACAAACACACAGAAATCCCCTATAGACACAGAAATCCCCTACAGACACAGAAATCTCCTATATGGACACAGATCCCATACAGGCACACAGCATTAAACACAACAGATCCTACAACACACAAAATCCCATAGGACACAGAAATCTCTATATGACACAGTCCATACAGCAAGAGCCTTAACAACGCAGATCTATAACACAGAAATCCCCTATAAACACAGAAATCCCCTATAAACACACAAATCCTATAGACACACAAATCCCCCATATGCACAGAAATCCCCACACGCAGACACGGCCCCCTGTAACGCCTCCCCATTACACACACAGACCCCCCCCCCAACACCCCCAAACCCCCCCCCACACCCCAAATCCCCTTTAGAGGCCCCAAACCCCCCCCACAGACCCCCCAGTCTCCCCCTGCAGACCCCAAATCTGCCGCGAATCGTACACGGGGTCCCCCAGACCCTCCCCAAAGCCCCCAAATCCTCCCCGAGCCCCCCGACCCTTCTCAAGGCCCCCCCAACCCTTCCTGAGTCCCCCCAGACCCTCCCCAAGACCCCCACACCGTCCTCGAGCTCCCCAAGCCCCCCCAGACCCTCCCTAAGACCCCCAGACCCTCCTCAAGCCCCCAGACCTCCCCAAACCCCTCCTGAGCTCCCCCAGACCCCCAAGCCCCCTCAAGCCCCTTCAAGGCCCCCCAAGCCCCCCCCAGACCCTCCCCAAGACCACCAAACGCCCTCAAAACCCCCCCAGATCCCCTCGAGCCCCCCCAGACCCTCCCCAAACCCCCCCCGCGCCCCCCCCATGTTCGGATCAAAGCCCCCCATTGATCCGGGGATCGATCGGGGCCGGGGGCTCTGGGGGGGGCTCTGGGGGTCTCTGGGTGTTTGGGGGGGTCCTGGGGGGGGGTCTCTGTTTGGGGGGGGGTCTCCGGCGCCCGCCGCCATCGCCGCGGGTCATGGAGCAGCGCGCGGGCCGCGCTAATTGGGGCTCATGAATAATTCATGAGGGGCGGCCGGCGGGGGGAGGGGCCGTGGGAACGCGGGGGGGGCAGGGAGGGGGCTTTGGGTGGGGGGGATTTGGGGGGGTTGGGGGGGGTTTTGGGGGAGATTTGGGGGATTTTGGGGCGAGTTGGCAGGGATTTGGGGAGCTTGGGGGGGTTTGGGGGTCTCGGGGAGGGTCTGGTGGGATTTGGGGCCATTTTGGGGTGTTGGGAGGGCGTTTGGGGGCGTTTTGGGGGGATTGGGGGTGATTTGGGGCGGTTTTGGGGGGGTTTGGGGGAGTTTGGGGGGATCTGGGGAGGTTCTGGGGTCCGTGGGGCGGATTTGGGGTCCGTGGGGCGGATTTGGGGTCTATGGGGCAGGTTTGGGGGTCTGTGGGGCGGGTTTGGGGGTCTGTGGGATGTAGAGCCCCCCAGCCCCATAGAGCCCACCCAGACGCCCCCATCGCCCCCCCCCCAGACGCCCCCTCCCCTCCCGTCAATGAGCGGCGGCGGCGGCGGCGGCGGCGGGGAGTAATTAATAATAATTAATTGATAATTAATGGATGCTCGTTAGCAGCGCAAACAGCGCGGGCGGGCGGCGCCCGGTGGGGCGGGGGGCGATCGTGGGTCTGGGGTCTCTATCGGATCTGAGGTCTCTCCATTGGGTCTGGGGGCTTTCTATTGGGTCTGGGGTCTCTCTGTGGGGTCTGGGGTCCCTCCCTTCCCTCTTTAGGGTCTGGGGTCCCTCCGTGGGGTCTGGGGTCTCTCTATCGGGTCTGAGGTCTCTCTATTGGGTCTGGGGTCTCTCTGTTGGGGTCTGGGGTCCCTCCCTTCCCTCTTTTGGGTCTGGGGTCCCTCTGTGGGATCTGGGGTCTCTCTATTGGGTCTGGGGTCCCTCCTTTCCCCATTTTGGGTCTGGGGTCTCTCTCGCAGCCGCAGCTCCGCTCCCGAGGCGGCCGCGGCGGATGCGGGAGGGGGATTTGGGGAGGGGGGATTCGGGAGGGGGGCCCGGGATGTGGGGAGGGGTCCCGGGGGTCCCGGGGCCGCCACTTCAAAGCGGCGCCCGCGGGCGGCTCCGGTTTTGGGGCGGATTCGGGGGGGTTCGGGGCTGTTTGCGATCCGAGGGGCCCGGGGGGATTTGGGGAGGGGTTCGGGGGTCCCGGGGGGCTCGGGGGGGATTTGGGGGGGGGTCCGGGGGCGGGCAGGGGGCGGGGCCGCGCTAATGAGCCATTAGTGAGTGATTAATGCGGAATTTGGGGGGAGGGGGCGTGCGGAAGGGGGAGGGGCGACCCCCCGGGCTCGGTGGGAGGGGGGGGGTGTGAGACCCCCACAGAGACCCCTCCCCAAAATAAACCCCACTGGGGGTCGCAGAACGGCCCCAAAATGGCCCCAAATGGCCCCAAAATCTCCCAAAAATGGCCCCAAAAACCGGCTCCAAACTGACCCCAAAACGGCCCCGAAACTACCCCAAAAATCTCCCCAAAACGGCCTCAAAATTGCCCCAAAACTGCCCCAAAAATCTCCTCGTGACGGCCCCAAAAATCCCATAATGGCCCAAACACCACAATATCCAATCAGCCCAAACACCCAAAAATGCCCCAAAATGTCCACAAAATCTCCCCAAAACGACCCCAAAATATCCCCAAAATTGCGTCAAAATAACCACAAAAAAACACATGCCCAAAACGACATCCCAAAAATGGCCCCAAATCTGCCAAAAATCTCCTCATAACGTCCCCAAAACTCTCCCCATAACAGCCCCAAAATGGCCCCAAATGGCCCCAAACCGGCTCCAAAATGGCCCTGATATATCCCAAAAAATACGACCACAAAACGACCCCAAAATTGCCCAAAAATTGAGCCAAAATGGCCCCAAAAAACGACCCATATATCCCAAAAAATCGCCAAATACGCCCAAAATTCCCAAAACAGCCAAAACATGGCCCCAAAAATCACCCCAAAAAGGCCCCAAAATGTCACCAAAACAGCCCCAAAATGGCCACACAATGGCCCCATAACTGCCCCAAAATGGCTCCAAAATTGCCCCAAAATGTCCACAAAATCTCCCCATAATGGCCCCAAAATTGCCTCAAAATGTTCCCAATACGGCCCCAAAAATCTCCACAAAATGTCCCAAAAATCGACCCCAAAACGGCCCCAAAATGTCCCAAAATACAGCCCTGAAATGTCCCCGAAATGTCCCAGAAAAACAGCTCCAAACTGGTCCAAATACAGCCCCAAAATGGCCCCAAAACTGAGTCAAAAGGGCCCCAAAACGATCCCAGAAATCTCCCCAAAATGCCCCAAAAAACCGACCCCAAAGCTGCCCCACTGGGGCCCCAAAACAACCCCAAAATGGCCCCAAAAATGTCCCCATAACGGCCCCAAAGCTGCCTCACAATGGCCCCAAAATCACCCCAAAACAGACACAGAATGACCCCAAAACGGCCCCAAAAAATTACCCCAAAAATGCCCCACAGGGGCCCCAAAACGGCCCCAAAATCTCCCTAATATGGCCCCAAAAATCTCCCCATAACGGCCCCAAAATATCCCAAAATAGCCCCAAAATGGCCCCAAAATTACCCCGTAAAAAGACCCCAAAACTGCCTCAAAATGGCCCCAAAAATCTCCCCATAACCACCCCAAAATGTCCTAAAAAAAGGCCGCAAAACTTCCCCAAAATGGGCCCAAAAATCTCCCCAAAATTCTGCCCAAAAAATGGCTCCAAAATCCCCCAAAACGACCCCACAAATCTCCCCAAATTCCCCCAAAGCCCCCTCCCCAAATTCCCCAATTCCGGGGGTCCCGGGGGTCCCGGAGCTGCCACGTTCAGGCCCCGGCTCCATTTTTCTCCATTTTTCTCCTCTTTTTTCCCATTTTTTTCCTCTTTTTTTTCCCGTTTTTTTCCGTTTTTCTCCCCATTTTTCTTCATTTGGAGCCACTTTGGGGCTGACGCCGCTTTTGATTTGAGGCTCGGGCGGTTCCGGGGAGGGGGGACAGCGAGGGGACCCCCAGGGACGGGGGGACACGGAGGGGAGACCCCCGGAATTGGGGAAAAATTGGGGGAAATTGGGGAAAAATATTGGGGAAAAATTGGGGGGAAAACTGGGGAAAAAATGACCCGAAATTGGGGGAAAAAGGGGGAGAAAAAGGGGAAAATTGGGGGGATAAAGGAGGTGGGGGGAAACGGAAGGGGGTCCCCCCCCCAAATTAGGGGGATAAAAAGGGGGGATAGAGAGGGGAGACCCCCGGAACTGGGGAAAAAAAATGGGGAAAAATTGGGGAAAATCGGGGAAAAGGCTGGGGGAAAAAATTTACCCGAAATTAGGGAAAAAGGGGGCAAGAAAAGGGGGAGAAAATGGGAAAATTAGAGGGACAAACAGGGGGGCGACAGAGAGGGGAGACCCCCGAAACTGGGGAGGGGGAAAATGGGGAGGCGCCCCCGAAACTGGGGGAAAAAATGGGAAAAAAATTGGGGAAAAAAGGGGAAAAATTGGGGAAAAAAATTTCCCGAAACTGGGGAAAAACCGGGGGGTTCGGGATGGGTTCGGGGGCTTCCGGGGGCGTTCGGGATGGGTTCGGGGGGTCTGAACCCTACCGGGGGTACCGGCGGTACCGGGAGGGGGTTTGGGGGGTTCGGGGCGGTTCCGGCGGTACCGGGGGGCGGTTGATGGTACCAGGAGGGTTTTGGGGGGGTTCCGGTGGTACCGAGGAGGGTTTGGGGGGTCGGTGGTTCGGGGGGGTTCGGGGGAGTTCGGGGCGGTTCCGGGTACCGTGTGGGCGTTCGGCAGTGCGAGTGCTCCGGAGGCTGTTGACGGTACCGGAACGGTTCCGGCAGTGCCCGGGGCTGTTTACGGTACGGGGAGGTTCGGGGAAGGTTCGGGGGAGTTCGGTGGGTCCGGGGGTTATTTACGGTACCGGGGGGGGGTTCGGAGGGGTTCGGGGGTTCCGCGGAGCGCGCGGCCCGCATCGATCCATCGCGATCCTGTTCATTATCGTGACAGGGCGCGACTCGCGGCCGCTCCATCGACCCCCCCGAGCGGGGCGGGAGCGGGGCCGGAGCCGGGACGGCGCCGAACCGGCACCGAACCCCCGGGAATGGCGCCGAACCGGCACCGAACCGACACCGAACCGGCACCGAACCCCGGATGGCACCGAACCACCGGACGGCACAACGCACGAGCCCCGGAATGGCACCGAACCGGCACCGGACGGCACCGAACCCCGGAATGGCGCCGAACGGCACCGAACCGGCACCGAACCCCCGAATGCGCCGAACCGGCACCGAACCGCACAACGCACCGAACCGACACAAACCGGCACCGAACCGGCACCGAACTGGCAGTGAACCCATACAGAAACGGGACCGAACCAACACCGACCCCACACCGGACCCACACAGAAACAGCACCGACCACACGCAGGAACGGGACCGAACCGACACCGAACCTGCAGGAACAGGACTGACCCCACATGGGAATGGCGCCGAACCGACACCAACCCCACACAGAAACGGCACGGACCCCGTACAAGAACAGAACCGAACCGACCCCGAACCTGCACGGGAACGGCACCGAACCAGCACCGGCCCCACGCAGGAACGGCACCGACCCCATACAGAAACGGGACCGAACCGACACCGAATCCACACAGGAACGGGATCAGCCCCACACGGGAATGACACCGACCCCACAGCGACCCCACAGCGATCCCACAGCGACCCCACAGCGACCCCACAGCGATCCCGCACAGGAACGGCGCGGGAATGAGCAGATCCCGCACGGATTCGGCTCGGGAATGGCACCAAAGCCACACAGGAACGGGACCGAACCGACACCGACCTCACACCGACCTCACACGGGAATGACACCGACCCCACAGCGATCCCACAGCGACCCCACAGCGATCCCGCACAGGAACGGCGCGGGAATGACGCAGATCCCGCACGGATTCGGTTCGGGAACGGCACCGGCCCCACATGGGAATGACGCTGACCCCACACCAGCCCCACACCGACCCCACACAGATCCCAGACAAATCCCACACGGATCCCACACGGGAATGGCACCAAACCCACACCAGCCCCACAGTGGAATGGGACCCACACTGAACCCACACGGGCCCCACACCAACCCCACAGCGACCCCACACAGGAACGGCACCGAACCCACACCGAACTCACACGGGAATGACACAGATCCCACAGTGGCCCCACACAGGAACGGGACCAAACCCACATGGGAATGGCACCGACCCACACGGGCCCCACACCAACCCCACAGCGACCCCACAGAGATCCCACGCAGGAATGACACTGAACTCACACCGGCCCCACACAGGAATGGGACCGAACAGACACCGGCCCCACAGTGACCCCGAATAGATCCCACACCAGCCCCACAGCGATGCCACATCAGCCCCATACAGACCCCATACAGACCCCACACAGATCCCAAGCTCAGGACAGCATGCCCAGGGGTGTGCAGGTGTGCCCAGGGGTGCCCAGGTGTGCCCAGGTGTGCCCAGGACACGTGCAGGTGTGCAGGGCAGAGATCACGCGTGCAGGAGTGTCAGTGCCACACGCAAGGACATGCAGGGCACACGTGCACAGGTGTGCCAGGGACACGTGAGCATGCACAGATCACACGTGCACAGGTGTGCCAAGGACACACGTGCGCCCCAGCACAGATGGCACGTACACAGGTGTGCAAGGACACGTGAGCATGCACAGATCACACGTACACAGGTGTGCAAGGACACGTGAACATGCACAGATCACACGTGCAGTGCACAGGGCACACACAAGTGCAGGCGTGCCCAGGACACGTGCGCAGGTGTGTCAGTGCCACGTGCAAGGGCATGCAGGGCACACATGCACCCCAACACAGAGCACACGTGCCCAGGTGTGCCAAGGCCGTGTGAGCATACACAGATCACACGTGCAGGTGTGCAGGGCACACACACATGCACAGGTGTGCAAGACCCCAACACAGAGCACACACACATACACAGGTGTGCCAAGGCCACGTGCGCAGCAGCGCAGGGCGCACGTGAGGGTGCAGAGAGCACGTGCACACGCAAAGGCACACGTGTACCCCAACACAGGTCACACGTGCACAGGTGCGCAGGGCACAGATTGCACACATGCACGTGTGCCCAGGACACACGTGTACCCCCAACACAGGGCACACACGTGCACAGGTGTGCACGGACCACACCTGTCTGCGCACCCCCCACCCCACACCTGTGCAAACCCAAACACGCCCCCGACACCCCCACCCCAAAAACCACACGAGACCCCCTCCCCCCAAAACCACAGCCCCCTCCGGACAGGTGGGACAGGTGAGACAGGACAGGGGACAGGGGGACAGGGGGACAGACCGGACAGGTGGGACCGGGGGGTCTCTGTGGGATCTGTGGGGTCAGAGGCCCCATTGGGGTCTCCATGGGGTCTCTATGGGGTCCCTATGGGGTCCCCGCTCTGATGGATTCCCGCACTTGTCTCTCAATCTCTATGTGGTTTCTATGGGGCAGGGGTCTCTCTCTGCATCCCGGGGGTCTCTGTGGGGCCCGGGGGTCTCTCTATGGGGCCGGGGGTCTCCATGGGGTCCCTGTGGGGTCCCCGCTCTGATGGATTCCCGCACTTGTCTCTCAATCCCTACAGGGTCTCTATAGGGCAGGGGTCTCTATAGGGTCTCTCTATAGGGCCGGGGGTCTCTGTGGGGTCTCTCAGGAGTCTGAGGGTCTCTATGGGGTCCCCATGGGGTCTCCATGGGGTCCCTGTGGGGTCCCCGCTCTGATGGATTCCCGCACTTGTCTCTCAATCCTATAGGGTTTCTATGGGGTCTCTATGGGGCAGGGGTCTCTGTGGGGCCCGGGGGTCTCTCTCTCTAGGGCAGGGGTCCCTGTGGGGGTCTCTGTGGGGCCCGGGGGTCCCTGTGGGTCTCCCAGCTCTGATGGATTCCCGCACTTGTCTCTCAATCTCTATGTGGTTTCTATGGGGCAGGGGTCTCTCTCTGCATCCCGGGGGTCTCTGTGGGGCCCGGGGGTCTCTCTTTTGGGTCGGGGGTCTCTATGGGGTCTCTCTATGGGGCCGGGGGTCTCCATGGGGGTCCCTGTGGGTCCCCGGGCTCTGATGGATTCCCGCACTTGTCTCTTAATCTCCGCCGCGATCGATTCGCTATTTCCCTTTGTTGCCAGAAACTTCGATCGGGGCCGGCAGCGCCGGGCGGGGAGGGGGCTCGGGGGGCGCGGGGGGGGCGGGGGGGGCGCGCGGGGCCGTGGGGAGGGGGCGCGGGGGGGGGGGAGCGGGAAAAGTTGGGAACTCACCGCGGGGCGGCCCCGCATCGGCGCGGAGGGTCTGGGGTCTCCGGGTGGGTCGGGGGTCTCCGAGAGAGGGTCTGGGTCTCCGAGTGGGTCGGGGGTCTCCGAGAGAGGGTTTGGGTCTCCGAGAGGGTCGGGGGTCCGGAGAGAGCGGTCTGGGTCTCCGAAAGGGGGTTCGAGAGAGGTCCGGTCCCAGAGAGGGTCTGGGGTCTCCGAGGGGGTCGGGGTCCGGAGAGAGGGTCGGGGGTCCCGCACTTGAGGGTCGGGGGTTCCGGAGAGGGTCGGGGGTCGCGGTCCGGGCGGGGCGGGGGTCGCAGAGCCGCCCCTAAAGCCCCCGCTCGGAGAAGGCGCGAGGCATCGGCGGAGGAAGGTGGGGAAATTTGGGGAGGGGGGAGAGGGGGAGGAATTGGGTCTGGGGGAGAGTGGGGAGTGGGGTTTGGGAATGGGGGAGAGAAGGGGGAATTGGGGAGGGGGAGAGGGAGAAATTGGGTCTGGGGGAGAGGGGGGGATTTGGGGGGGGAGAGGGATTGGGAGTCTGGGGGATGGAGGAGAGGGAGAGGGAGAAATTGGGGGTCTGGGGGAGAGAGAGGGAATTGGGGATGGGGGAGAGGAAGAGAGGAATTGAGTCTGGGGGAGAGAGCGGAATTGGGGGTCGGGGGTCGCGGGGAGAGGGAGAAATTTGGGGTCGGTGGGATCGGGATCGGAGGGAGTGGGGATGGAGGGAACGGGAAGGAGCGGGAAGGGTCGGGGGGCGAGGGATGGAGCGAGCGGGGATGGAAGGAGGGGAAGAACCGGGGATCGGGGTCGGTGTCAGGAGAACCGGGGGCCGGTGTGAGGGGAACGGGGATGGGAGAGAGCGGGGATGGAGGGAGGAGAACCGGGGATCGGAGGGAGCGGGGTCGGTGGGAGCGGGGTCGGTGTGTGAGGAGAACCGGGGGTCGGTGGGAGCGGGGAAAGAGCGATCGGTGTGAGGGGAACCGGGATGGAAGGGAGCCGGGAATGCGGGAATGGACGGAGCGGAGATGGAAGGAGCGGGAATGCGGGATCGGAGAGAGCCGGGACGGAGCGCAGGGAGCGGGGACGGAAGAACCGGGAATGCGGGAATGGACGGAGCGGGGACGGCGGGAGGGGAAGAAGCGGAGATCGGAGGGAACAGGGATGGAGGGACCGGGACCGGGATCGGGGATGGAAGGACCGGGAATGCGGGCACGGAGGGAGCGGGAATGTGGGGATGGAGCCGGGACGGCGCGAAGGGAGCGGGGATGGAAGGACCGGGAATGCGGGCACGGAGCGGGGATGGAGCCGGGACGGAGCGCGGATGGCGGGGGGGAAGAAGCGGAGATCGGAGGGAACGGGGATGGAAGGAGCGGGAATGCTGGCACGGAGCGGGGACGGAGCGTTCGGGATCGGCGGGATCGGGAAGGGAAGAGCAGGAATGCGGGGATGGACGGAGCCGGGATGGAAGGAGCGGGAATGCGGGGTCGGAGGGAGCCGGGACGGAGCGGGAGGAAGAGCGGGGCTGCGGAGGGGATGGACCGGGGTCGGTGGGATCGGAGCGGGAAGGGAAAGGAAGCGCCGGAACGATGCGGGCGGTCGAGCGGCCGAGCGGGGGAGGAGCGGGGTCGGTGGGACCGGCGGGGATGGAGAGCCCGGGAATGCGGGGAAGGAGCCGGGACGGAGGGACCGGAATCGGCGAGGATGGATCGGGAAGGGGAGGGAAGCGCCGGGAATGCGGGGATGGACGGACCGGGATCGGTGGGATCGGACCGAGAGGGACCGGCGGGGATGGAGCGGGAAGGGAAGGAGCGGGAATGCGGGGACGGACGGAGCGGGGTCGGTGGGACTGGGGGGATTGGGGTCGGTGGGATCGGAACCGGGAATGCGGGACCGGAGCGAGCGGGACGGCGGGGACGGAGAACCGGGATAAGGGAAAGGTGCGGGATGGAGAACCGGGATGCGGGAAAAGAGCGGGGATGGAAAATCGGGATGCGGGGAGGGAAAACCGGGATAAGGGAAAGGAGCAGGGATGGAACAGGGGGATAAGGGAGGGAAAAACGGGATAAGGGAGGGAAAAATGGGATAAAGGGAGGGAAAACCGGGATGCGGGAGAGGTGCGGGATGCGGGGAAGGGTGGCGGGAGGGGCCGGAGGGAGCCGGGATGCGGGAACGGAGGGACCGGGGTGGGAGAGAAGGAAGAGGAGGAAGAGGAGGAGGAGGAGGAAGAGCGGAGCGGGGCAGGGGAGAGGGAGGAGAGAGGAACGGGGCAGAGGAGGAGGAGGAGGGAGGAAGAGGAGGAGGAGGAGAGGAGGAAGGTGCGGAGGAAGAGGAGGAAGAGGAGGAGGAAGAGGAAGGAGATAAAGGAGGAAGAGGGGGAAGAGGATGAGGAGGAAGAGGAGGAAGAGGAAGAAGGAGATAAAGGAGCAAGAGGAGAAGAGGATGAGGAGGAGGAAGGGATGGAGGAGGAAGAGGAGGAAGAGGAGGACGAGAGGAGGGAAGGAAGGAGAGGAGGAAGAGGAGGAGGAAGAGGAAGGAGATAAAGGAGGAAGGAGGTGAAGGAGGAAGAGGAGAAGGAGATGAGGAGGAAGAGGAAGGAGATAAAGGAGGAAGAGGAGAAGGAGATGAGGCGGAAAAGGGACGGAGGAGGAAGAGGAGAACGGGGAGGAAGGCGGGAAGCGGAGCCGAGGGAGCGGGGAAGAGGAGGAAGAGGAGGAGGAGGAGGAGGAGGAGGAGGAGGAGGAGGAAGAGGAGCGGGACGAAGGCTCGGGGCCGCGGGCCGGCGCCGGGGCCGGGCTTTAAGTAGCGGCCGAGCGGGGCCGGCGGATCGATGGATATAATTTTCCTCAAACTCGGAAAATAAAGTTCATCGCTGATCAAATTTGAAACCAGCTGCGGCGGCGCGGCCCGAAATGGGCTTCGATCGGGGGGGGGCGGTGGGAGGGGGAACCCAGGGACCCCCCCCCAACACGGGAGGGACACGCGTGACAAAGGGGGGGGGCGGGGGACACACGGGGGGACACCCCCAAAGTGACCTCGGAGCGTGGGGGGGGGCCCGTCCCAAAAATGAGCGGGGGTCCCCCGAAAAATGGGGTGAGAGGGGCATGACCCCCCAAAAAATATCCCCCCAAAATGTCCCCAAAACAGGCGTGACCCCCCCAAAAATGCCCCCCCAAATGTCCCCAAAACAGGCGTGACCCCCTCAAAAATGTCCCCCCAAATGTCCCCAAAACAGGCGTGAGCCACCCCCAAAATATCCCTCAAAATGTCCCCCCAAAATACACCTGAGTCCCCCTAAAATAACCCTCCCAAAGTATGCCCAAAACAGACGTGACCCCCCCAAAAAATGTCCCCCAAAATACGAGTGATCCCCCCAAAAATGTACCCCCAAGATGTCCCCAAAACAGGCGTGAGCCACCCCCAAAATGTCCCCAAAATTGCCACCCAAAATACAAGTGAGCCCCCCAAAAAATGTCCCCCAAAAATGCCCCCAAAATACTCGTAACCCTCCCAGAAAATGTCCCCCAAAATGTCCCCAAAACAGACGTGACCACCCCAAAAAATATCCCCCAAAATACGAGTGATCCCCCCAAAAATGTCCCCCAAAATGTTCCCCAAAATGTCCCCAAAATACACGTGAATGCCCCCCCAAAAAATGCTCTGACAGGGGCGTGATCCCCCCCCAAAATGTGCCCCAAAATATTCCCCAAAATGTGCCCAAAATACGCATGATCCTCCCCAAAAATGTCCCCCAAAATGTCTCTCAAAATGTCCCCAAAACAGGCGTCACCCCCCCAAAATGTCCCCCAAATGTCCCCCGACTGCATTTTGGGGAGGGGTCTCCCCCCATTTCTTGGGGGGGGTCCCAGCAGTGGGACCGCTCTATTTTGGGGCGCGGGGGGGGGGATGTCTCTCCCCTCTCCGCCTTCATTTTGGGGGGGAATTTGGGTGGGGGGGATTTGGGGCTTTTGGGGGGTTTTGGGGGCCGCAGGAAATTGGGGTGGCTTTGTGGGGGGGCTCGGGGATGATGGGGGGGGTCTCGGATCCACGGGGGGGTCCGGGGGTGCCCTTGGGGGTCCATGGGGGAATCTGGGGGTACCGGGGGGCTCCTATTTGGGGTGGGGGCGGCACGGGGGGGTCTCGGGCAGATTTGGGGGGGTGGGCTTCTCCTCCGGAGCCTCGCTCGAGTCCCCGTGGGGGCCCTTGGGGGTCCATAGGGGGATCTGAGGGTGCCGATTTGGGGCGGGGGGCTCCTATTTGGGGTGGGGGCGGCACGGGGGGGGTCTGTGGGGAATTTTTGGGGGGGTGGGCTTCTCCTCCGGAGCCCCGTGGGGTTCCATGGGGGAATCTGGGGGTACCCTTGGTGGTCCATAGGGGGATCTGGGAATGCCGATTTGGGGTGGGGGCTGCACGGGGGCATTTTGGGGGGGTGGGCTTCTCCCCGCTCCCCGTCTCGGTGTTTTCGTATCGGTGCCCTTGGTGGTCCATAGGGAATCTGGGAATGCCGATTTGGGGCGGGGGGCTCCGATTTTGGGGTGGGGGAGGCACGGGGGGGCTCGGGCAGTGTTGGGGGGTTTTTTTTGGGGGGTGGGCTTCTCCCCGCTCTCTCCCCGTCTCGCTGTTTCCGTATCTGTGGTGGTCCATGGGGGCATCTGGGGGTCCATGGGGGTCCGTGGGGAGGTGCCGATTTGGGGAGGGGGCTGCACGGGGGGGATTTCTGGGGGGTGGTCTCCTCCTCCCCGCTCTCCCTCCGGCTCGCTGTTTCGTGTGTGTGGTGATCCTGGGGGAATCTGGGGGTCCATGGGGGTCCATGGGGGGTGCCGATTTGGGGAGGGGGCGGCACGGGGGGGGATTTCTGGGGGGTGGTCTCTCCCCGCTCTCCCCGTCTCGCTGTTTCCATATCTGTGGCTGGGTCCATGGGGGCATCTGGGGGTCCATGGGGGGATCTGGGGGTTCCAGAGTGGTCTGGGGGTCCCGATTTGGGGTGGGGGGGGCACGGGGGGGGTCTCGGGCAGATTTGGGGGGGGGGGCTTCTCCCC
>NW_026992580.1:0-50379 GCF_028769735.1 Zonotrichia leucophrys gambelii
AGGATTTGGGGATCCCAGGATGGGTTTGGGGGTCCCAGGATGGATTTGAGGGGGAATTTGGGGATCCCAGGATGGGTTTGGAGAGGGTTTGGGGGGCCGGTCCCAGGGGTCTCAGGGGGTTCCCAGGGGTCTCAGAGGGTTCTGGAGGTCTCAGGGAGTCTCAGGGGTATTCCCAGGGGTCCCAGGGGACCCAGGCCGGTCCCGGGGTCTCAGGAGGTTCCCAGGGGTCTCAGGGGGTCTCAGGGGGTCTCAGGAGGTTCCCAGGGGGTCTCAGAGGGTTCTGGGGGTCTCAGGGGTATTCCCAGGGGTCCCAGGCCGGTCCCGGGGGTCTCAGGGGGTCTCAGGAGGTTCCCAGGGGTCCCAGGCCGGTCCCGGGGGTCTCAGGGGGTCTCAGGATGTTCCCGGGGGTCCCGGGGGTCTCAGAGGGTCTCAGGAAGTTCCCGGGGTCTCAGGAGGTTCCCAGGGGTCTCAGAGGGTTCTGGGGGTCCCAGGCCGGTCCCGGGGGTCCTAGGGGGTCTCAGAGGGTCCCAGGGGTCTCAGGAGGTTCCCAGGGGTCTCAGGGGGTCTCAGGGGGTCTCAGGGAGTCCAGGGGTCCCAGGGGGGTCTCAGGAGGTTCCCAGGGGGTCTCAGAGGGTTTTGGGGGTCCCGGGGGTCTCAGAGGGTTCTGGAGGTCTCAGGGGGTCTCAGGAGGTTCCAGGGGTCTCAGGGGGTCCCAGGAGGTTCCCAGGGGTCCCAGGCTGGTCCCAGGGGTCTCAGGAGGTTCCCAGGGTCCGGGGGTCTCAGAGCGTCTCAGGAGGTTCCCAGGGAGTCTCAGAGGGTTTTGGAGGTCTCAGGGGGTCCCAGGCCGGTCCTGGGGGTCTCAGGAGGTTCCCAGGGGTCCCAAACCGGTCCCGGGGGTCTCAGGGGGTCTCAGGAGGTTCCCAGGGCTCCCTCACCGCGCACGTCCAGGCGCGCGCTGGCGCTGGCGTTGCTGTGCGCGTTGCGGGCGCGGCAGCGGAACAGCCCCGAGTCCGCGCGCTGCGCCGGGAACACGCGCAGGGAGCCGTTGGTGAAGGCGAAGGCGCGGTCGTCGGCCAGGGCCGGGGTCAGGGACTCGGTGAACCTGGGGAATAAAAACAAAAACCGAGCTTAAACTGAGATCAAACTGGGGCAAAACTGAGATCATCGTCCTCCAGGGCTGGGGTGAGGGATTGGGTAAACGTGGGGAACAAAAACTGAGTTTAAACTGAGATCAAATGGGAGCAAAACCGAGATCAAACTGGGGCTGGGGAATTTGTGATCGTCCTCCAGGGCCGGGGTCAGGGTTTGGGTGAACCTGGCATTGGGGGAAAAACAAAAACTGAGATCAAACTGGGGCAAAACTGAGCTGAAACTGGGGCTGGGGAAGGCGTGATCGTCCTCCAGGGCCGGGGTCAGGGATTGGGTGAACCTGGGATTGGGGAAAAACAAAAACTGAGCTTAAACTGGGGCAAAACTGAGATCAAATGGGCTTGGGAATTCGTGGTCGTCGGCCAGGGCCGGGCTCAGGGACTCGGTGAACCTGGGAATAAAAATAAAAACTGAGATTAAACTGAGAT
This sequence comes from Zonotrichia leucophrys gambelii, assembly GCF_028769735.1. Classification (NCBI taxonomy): domain Eukaryota; kingdom Metazoa; phylum Chordata; class Aves; order Passeriformes; family Passerellidae; genus Zonotrichia; species Zonotrichia leucophrys. The sequence continues at coordinate 1,578 of NW_026992580.1, forward strand.
CAAACTGGGGCAAAACTGAGATCATCGTCCTCCAGGGCCGGGGTCAGGGACTCGGTGAACCTGGGGAATAAAAACAAAAACCGAGCTTAAACTGAGATCAAACTGGGGCTGGGGAATTCGTGATCATCCTCCAGGGCTGGGGTGAACCTGGGGGCAAAAACTGAGATTAAACTGGGGCAAAACTGGGGCTGGGGAATTCGTGATCGTCCTCCAGGGCCGGGGTCAGGGACTCGGTGAACCTGGGATGGGGAAAAATAAAAACTGAGATTAAACTGAGATCAAACTGGGGCTGGGGAATTCGTGATCGTCGGCCAGGGCCGGGGTCAGGGACTCGGTGAACCTGGGGAATAAAAACTGAGATTAAACTGAGCTTAAACTGGGGCTGGGGAATTCGTGATCGTCCGCCAGGGCCCGGGTGAGGGACTGGGTGAACCTGGGACTGGGGAAAAATGGGGCTTAAACTGGGGCTGGGGAATTCGTGATTGTCCTCCAGGGCCAGGCTCAGGGCTGGGGTGAACCTGGGGAATAAAAACTGAGCTTAAACTGGGGTAAAATTGAGATCAAATGGGCTTGGGAAGGTGCGATCGTCCGCCAGGGCCGGGGTCAGGGACTCGGTGAACCTGGGATGGGGAAAAATAAAAACTGAGCTGAAACTGGGGCTGGGGAATTCGTGATCGTCCTCCAGGGCTGGGGTGAGGGCTTGGGTAAACCTGGGATGGGGAAAAACTGAGATCAAACTGAGATCAAACTGGGGCTGGGGAATTCGTGATCGTCCTCCAGGGCTGGGGTGAGGGATTGGGTAAACCTGGGATTGGGGAAAAAACAAAAACTGAGATCAAACGGAGGCAAAACTGAGATCAAACTGGGGCTGGGGAATTCGTGATTGTCCTCCAGGGCCTGGGTGAGGGACTGGGTAAACCTGGGGAACAAAAACTGAGATTAAACCGGGGCAAAACGGAGATCAAACTGGGGCTGGGGAAGGCGCGATCGTCCTTCAGGGCCGGGGTGAGGGACTGGGTAAACCTGGGATGGGGAAAAACCAAAACTGAGATCAAACGGGGGCAAAACCGAGGTAAAAGGGGGCAAAACCGAGATCAAATGGGGGCAAAACTGAGATCAAACGGGGGCAAAACCGAGATCAAACGGGGGCAAAAACCGAGATCAAATGGGGGCAAAAAACGAGGTAAAAGGGGGCAAAACCGAGATCAAACAGGGGCAAAACTGAGATCAAACAGGGGCAAAACTGAGATCAAACAGGGGTAAAAAACGAGGTAAAAGGGGGCAAAACTGAGATCAAATGGGGGCAAAACTGAGATCAAACAGGTGGGGGGGATTTGATCAGCTTTGGGGTAATTTGGGTCTGGGGTCTCTCACCACTCCACGGTGGGGCACAGGTGGGTTTGGGGATCCTCAGGGATAGGAGTGAATTTTGGGGGATTTTTGGGGGGGGGGATTTGAGCAGATTTCAGGGGGTTTTGGGGGGATTTGATCAGCTTTGGGGTAATTTGGGTCTGGGGTCTCTCACCACTCCACGGTGGGGCACAGGTGGGTTTGGGGATCCTCAGGGATAGGAGCGGATTTTGGGGGGATTTTGGGGAATTTTGGGGGGGGTCCTGAGCAGATTTCAGGGGGTTTTGGGGGGGGATTTGAGCAGATTTCAGCGGGTTTTGGGGGGATTTGATGGGATTTGGGGTGTTTTGGGTCTGGGGTCTCTCACCACTCCACGGCAGGTAAAGTGAGTGAGGGGGTTTGGGGTTCCCAGGGATAGGAGCGGATTTTGGGGGGATTTTTGGGGGGGGATTTGAGCAGATTTCAGGGAGTTTTGGGAGCATATTGATCAGCTTTGGGGTATTTTGGGTCTGGGGTCTCTCACCACTCCACAGTGAGGCACAGGTGGGTTTGGGGATCCCAGGGATAGGAGCGGATTTTGGGGGATTTTTTGGGGAGGGGGATTTGAGCAGATTTCAGCGGGTTTTAGGAGGATATTGATCAGAGTTGGGGTAATTTGGGTCTGGGGTCTCTCACCACTCCACGGCAGGTAAAGTGAGTGAGGGGGTTTGGGGTTCCCAGGGATTTGAGCAGATTTTGGGAGGTTTTTGGGGAGGGGTCCTGAGCAGATTTCAGGGGGTTTTGGGAGGATATTGATCAGCTTTGGGGTATTTTGGGTCTGGGGTCTCTCACCACTCCACGGTGGGGCACAGGTGGGTTTGGGGATAGGAGCTGATTTTGGGGGGTCCTGGGCGGGGGATTTGAGCAGATTCCAGGGGGTTTTGGGGGGATTTCATCAGCGTTGGGGTAATTTGGGTCTGGGGTCTCTCACCACTCCACGATGGGGCACAGGTGGGTTTGGGGATCCTCGGGGATAGGAGCTGATTTTGGGGGGATTTTTGGGGGGGGATTTGAGCAGATTTTGGGGGGTTTTGGGGGGGGTCCTGAGCAGATTTCAGGGGGTTTTGGGGGGATTTGATCGGATTTGGGGTAATTTGGGTCTGGGGTCTCTCACCACTCCACGGCAGGTAAAGTGAGTGAGGGGGTTTGGGATCCTCAGGGATAGGAGCGGATTTTGGGGGATTTTTGGGGGGGGGATTTGAGCAGATTTCAGGGGGTTTTGGGGGGATTTGATCAGATTTGGGGTAATTTGGGTCTGGGGTCTCTCACCACTCCACGGCGGGCGCGGGGGCCCCGAAGGCGCGGCAGTGCAGCAGCGCCGTCTGGTTCTCCACCACGGTGTAGAGCTGCGAGTCCGGGGTCAGGATCTGCACCGGCAGCTCTGGGGGCGTTCGGGGGTCAGGGACCCCAAAATCCATCCCCAAAACACCAAAATCCATCCTGGGACCCCAAAATCCATCCCCAGGACCCCAAAATTGCTCCCTGGGGTACCAAAATCCATCCCTGGGGCTCTAAATCCATCCTGGGATCCCAAATCCATCCTGGGACCCCAAAATCCATCCTGGGATCCCAAAATCCATTCCAGGATCACAAAATCCATCCCCCAACCTCAAAATCCATCCCCCAACCCCAAAATCCATCCAGGGACCCCAAAATTGCTCCCTGGGGTACCAAAATCCATCCCTGGGGCTCTAAATCCATCCCCAGACCCCAAAATCCATCCTGGGATCCCAAAATCCATCCCCAGGACCCCAAAATCCATCCCAGGACCCCAAAATCCATCCCCAAAACCTCAAAATCCATCCAGGGACCCCAAAATCCATCCTGGGATCCCAAATCCCATCCTGGGACCCCAAAATCCATCCCCAGGACCCCAAAATCCATCCCGGGACCCCAAAATCCATCCTGGGATCCCAAAATCCATCCTGGGATCCCAAAATCCAACCTGGGATCCCAAAATCCATCTTTGCATCCCAAATTCCATCCTGGGACCCCAAAATCGCTCCCTGGGGTACCGAAATCCATCCCCAGGACCCCAAAATCCATCCTGGCATCCCAAAATCCATCCTGGGATCCCAAAATCCATCCTGGGACCCCAAAATCCAACCTGGGACCCCAAAATCCATCCTGGGACCCCAAAATCCATCCCCAGGACCCCAAAATCCATCCTGGGATCCCAAATTCCATCCTGGGACCCCAAAATCCATCCTGGGATCCCCCCAAAATATCCATCCCAGGACCCCAAAAATCCATCCCCAAAACCTCAAAATCCATCCCCAAACCCAAAATCCATCCCCAGGACCCCAAAATCCATCCTGGGACCCCAAATCCAACCTGGGATCCGAAATTCCATCCCGGGATCCCAAAATCCATCCCCAGGACCCCAAAATCCATCCTGGGACCCAAATTCCATCCTGGGATCCCCAAAATCCACCTGGGATCTCAAAATCCATCCCCAGAACCCCAAAATCCATCCCAAAACTCCAAAATCCATCCTGGGATCCCAAATTCCATCCTGGGATCCCAAAATTGCATCCTGGGATCCCCAAAATCCATCCTGGACCCCAAATTCCATCCTGGGATCCCAAAATGCATCCTGGGATCCCAAAATCCATCCTGGGACCACAAAATGCATCCTGGGACCCCAAAATCCATCCCCAGGACCCCAAAATCCATCCTGGGACCCCAAAATCCATCCTGGGATCCCAAATCCATCCTGGGACCCCAAAATCCATCCTGGGACCCCAAAATCCATCCTGGGATCCCAAAATCCATCCCGGACCCCAAAATCCATCCCCAGGACCCCAAAATCCATCCTGGGACCCCAAAATCCATCCTGGGATCCCAAATCCATCCAGGGACCCCAAAATTGCTCCCTGGGGTACCAAAATCCATCCCTGGGGCTCTAAATCCATCCTGGGATCCCAAAATCCATCCCCGGACCCCAAAATCCATCCTGGGACCCAAAATCCATCCTGGGACCCCAAAATCCATCCCCAAAACCCCAAAATCCATCCCCAAAACCCCAAAATCCATCCCAGGATCCCAAAATCCATCCTGGGACCCCAAAATCCATCCTGGGACCCCAAAATCCATCCCCAGGACCCCAAAATCCATCCTGGGATCCCAAAATCCATCCCGGGAACCCCAAAATCCATCCTGGGACCCCAAAATCCATCCCCAGGACCCCAAAATCCATCCTGGGATCCCCAAAATCCATTCCTGGAATCCCAAATTCCATCCTGGGACCCCAAATCCATCCCGGAACTCCAAAATCCATCCTGGGATCCCAAAATCCATCCCAAAACCCCAAAATCCATCCTGGGATCCCCAAAATCCATCCTGGGACCCCAAATTCCATTCCTGGGATCCCAAAATCCTCCCCAGGACCCCAAAATCCATCCCCAAAACCCCAAAATCCATCCCGGGACCCCAAATTCCATCCCGGACCCCAAAATCCATCCTGGCATCCCAAAATCCAACCTGGGACCCCAAAATCCATCCCGGGACCCCAAATTCCATCCTGGGACCCCAAATCCATCCCAGGGACCCAAAATCCATCCTGGGACCCAAAATCCAACCTGGGACCCAAAATCCATCTGGGATCCAAATTCCATCCTGGGACCCAAATCCATCCCAGGGACCCCAAAATCCATCCTGGGACCCCAAATCCATTCCGGGACCCAAAATCCATTCCGGGACCCCAAAATCCATCCTGGGACCCAAAATTTCATCCAGGATCCCAATAATCCATTTTCCAGGACCCAAAATCCATCCGGGACCCAATTTCCATCCTGGGATCCCAAAATCACTCTCAGGGGGGTCCCAGGGGGAATTGAGCAGAATTTGGGGGTTTTGGGGGGATATCGAGCAGATTTTGGGGGTTTTTGGGGGATATTGAGCCGATTTTGGGGTGTTTTGGGGGGATGTTGAGCAGATTTTGGGGGTTACCAAGGGTTTTAGGGGATTTGTAGGGTTTTGGTGGATTTTTGGGGTGTTTTTGGGGTGTTTTTGGGGGATTTTGGGGTGGTTTTGGGGGTGTTTTTGGGGTGATTTTGGGGTGATTTTGAGGTGATTTTGGGGGTGGTTTTTGGGGTGATTTTGGGGGTGGTTTTGGGGTGTTTTGGGGTGTGTTTTTGGGGGTGGTTTTGGGGTGTTTTTGGGGTGTTTTTGGGGTGGTTTGGGGGTGTTTTTGGGGGTGATTTGGGGGTGATTTTGGGTGTTTTTGGGGTGATTTTGGGGGTGTTTTTGGGGTGGTTTTGGGGTGATTTTGGGGTGATTTTGGGGTGTTTTTGGGGATTTTTGGGGTGATTTCGGGGTGATTTCGGGGTGATTTCGGGGTGATTTTGGGGTTTTTGGAGTGGTTCTGGGGTGTTTTCAGGGTGTTTTTGGGGTGATTTTGGGGTGTTTTTGGGGGTGTTTTGGGTGGTTTTGGGGTGATTTTGGGTGTTTTGGGGGTGATTTGGGGGTGATTTTGGGGTGTTTTTGATGGTGATTTTGGGGTGATTTTGGGGTGTTTTTGGGGTGTTTTTGGGGTGGTTTTGGGGTGGTTTTGGGGTGTTTTTGGGGGTGTTTTTGGGGTGTTTTGGGGGTGATTTTGGGGGTGTTTTTGGGGTGGTTTTGGGGTGTTTTTGGGGTGATTTTGGTGTGTTTTTAGGGTGATTTTGGGGTGATTTTGGGGTGTTTTGGGGTGATTTTGGGGGTTTTTTTGGGGGGTTTTTGGGGGTGTTTTGGGGGTGTTTTTGGGGTGATTTTGGGGTATTTTGGGGTGACTCACCCACGACGTAGATGAAGGCGTTGGCCAGCAGCCGCCCGTGGACGTTGGAGGCCTCGCACTGAGCGACCATGGAGTCGTTGGGCTCCAGGTGGGACAGGATCAGAGCCCCGTCCCGGAGAGAGAGGCGGTCTGAGCCCGGCACATCTGGGGACAGTGGGGACATTGGGGACATTGGGGACATTGGGGACACCATTGGGGACATTGGGGACACCATTGGGGACACCATTGGGGACATTGGGGACACCACTGGGGACATTGGGGACACCATTGGGGACACCATTGGGGACATTGGGGACACCATTGGGGACATCATTGGGGACACCATTGGGGACAGCATTGGGGACATTGGGGACACCATTGGGGACATTGGGGACACCATTGGGGACATCAAAAACTCATCCAGGGACACCAAAACCACCCCTGGGGACATCAAACTCCCACCCCCAGGAACCCCCCCCCGAAACCCTCAGGGACACCCAAGGGACCCCCAAACCCCCCAAGGGACCGCCAAACCCCCAAGGGACCCCAAACCCCCCAAGGCACCGCCATGACACCCCTCCCCCACCCACCAAAGGCCTCAAATCCCCTCCCCCACCCCCCGGACCCCCCAAAATCCCTCAAATCCCCTCCCCCACCCCCCACCCCGCTACCTACCCCCCCCCCCAAAATCCCTCAAATCCCCTCCCCCCACCCCCCGGACCCCCCAAAATCCCTCAAATCCCCTCCCCAGCCACCCTAAACCCCCCCAAACCTCCCCAATCACCTCAAATCCCCCCAAAACCTCCCCAAAATCCCCTTCCCCGCTCCCTCTCCAGGCCCCCCAAACTCCCCCTCAAATCCCCCCAAACGCCCTCCCCAGGGCCCCCAAGCCCCCTCCCCACCCCCCAATCCCCCCCTTTGCCCCCTCCCCACCCCCCAATCGCCCCCTACCATCGAAGGGGACCCCGTTGAGGCTCCAGCTGACGCGGGGTCGGGGTTTGCCGCCCACCTGGCAGTCCAGGCGCGCCGTCTCGCCGGGCCCGAACACCCCGCTCTGGGGCCGCCGCAGCCAGTACGGGGCGGCTGGGGACACTGGGTTAGACTGGGACCGTCCCAGTACAGCCCAGTACAGCCCAGTATAGCCCAGTGCCCACCCAGTGCCCATCCCGGTATGCCCCGGTACAGCCCAGCCCCGCTCTGGGGCCGCCGCAGCCAGTACGGGGCGGCTGGGGACACTGGGTTAGACTGGGACCAAACTGGGACCATCCCAGTGCCTCCCAGTACAGACCAGTATAGCCCAGTGCCCATCCTGGTACGCCCCAGTACAGCCCAGCCCCGCTCTGTGGCCGCCGCAGCCAGTACGGGGCGGCTGGGGATACTGGGTTAGACTGGGACCAGACTGGGACCATCCCAGTACAGCCCAGTATAGCCCAGTATCACCCATTGACCACCCAGTGCTGCCCAGTGCTCCCCCGGTACAGCCCAGCCCCGCTCTGGGGCCACCGCAGCCAGTATGGGGCGGCTGTGGGACACTGGGTTAGACTGGGACCAGACTGGGACCATCCCAGTACAGACCAGCGCCTCCCAGTATAGCCCAGTGCCCACCCAGTGCCCATCCCGGTACACCCCAGTACAGCCCAGCCCCGCTCTGGGGCCGCCGCAGCCAGTACGGGGTGGCTGTGGATACTGGGTGAGACTGGGACCAGACTGGGACCATCCCAGTACAGACCAGTACAGCCCAGTGCCTCCCAGTACAGCCCAGTATAGCCCAGTACCTCCCAATGCCCATCCTGGTACACCCCGGTACAGCCCAGCCCCGCTCTGCGGCCGCCGCAGCCAGTACGGGGCGGCTGGGGACACTGGGTTAGACTGGGACCGTCCCAGTACAGCCCAGTACAGCCCAGTGCCTCCCAGTACAGCCCAGCCCCGCTCTGGGGCCGCCGCAGCCAGTACGGGGCGGCTGGGGACACTGGGTTAGACTGGGACCGTCCCAGTACAGCCCAGTGCCTCCCAGTACAGCCCAGTGCCTCCCAGTACAGCCCAGTGCTGCCCAGTGCTCCCCCCGGTACATCCCAGTATCACCCAGTGCTCCCTTGGTACATCCCAGCCCCGCTCTGGGGCCGCCGCAGCCAGTACGGGGCGGCTGGGGACACTGGGTTAGACTGGGACCAAACTGGGACCATCCCAGTACAGACCAGTGCCTCCCAGTACAGCCCAGTATAGCCCAGTGCCTCCCAGTGCCCATCCCGGTACACCCCGGTACAGCCCAGCCCCGCTCTGGGGCCGCCGCAGCCAGTACAGGGCGGCTGTGGGAATGGGGTGAGACTGGGACCAGACTGGGACCATCCCAGTACAGCCCAGTATAGCCCAGTGCCTCCCAATGCCCATCCCGGTACACCCCAGTACAGCCCAGCCCCGCTCTGGGGCCGCCGCAGCCAGTATGGGGCGGCTGGGGATACTGGGTTAGACTGGGACCAGACTGGGACCATCCCAGTACAGACCAGTACAGCCCAGTGCATCCCAGTATCACCCAGTGCTCGCCCAGTACAGCCCAGCCCTGCTCTGGGGCCGCCGCAGCCAGTACGGGGCGGCTGGGGATGCTGGGTTAGACTGGGACCGTCCCAGTACAGCCCAGTGCCTCCCAGTATAGCCCAGTATAGCCCAGTGCCCACCCAGTACAGCCCAGCCCCGCTCTGTGGCCGCCGCAGCCAGTACGGGGCAGCTGGGGACACTGGGTTAGACTGGGACCAAACTGGGACCATCCCAGTACAGACCAGTATATCCCAGTCCCTCCCAGTACCCTGCACGGTGACCCGGTGGCTCCTCCTGTCCATCCCCAGCCCGTTGGTGGCCCCGCACTCGGGCTCTCCCCAGCCCCCAGTCCATCCCAGTATGTCCCAGTATATCCCAGTATCCTGCACGGTGACCCTGTGGCTCCCATCCCAGTATATCCCAGTATATCCCAGTTCCCCCCAGTACCCTGCACGGTGACCCTGTGGCTCCCAGTATATCCCAGTATATCCCAGTCTATCCCAGTCCATCCCAGTATATCCCAGTCCATCCCAGTCCATCCCAGTCTATCCCAGTCCATCCCAGCATATCCCAGTATATCCCAGTCCCTCCCAGTCCCTCCCAGTCCCTCCCAGTCTATCCCAGTCCATCCCACTCCATCCCAGTATATCCCAGTCCATCCCAGTCCCTCCCAGTCCATCCCAGTCCCTCCCAGTCCCTCCCAGTCCCTCCCAGTCCCTCCCAGTCCCTCCCAGTATATCCCAGTCCATCCCAGTCCATCCCGGTCCATCCCAGTATATCCCAGTATATCCCAGTATATCCCAGTCCATCCCAGTATATCCCAGTCCATCCCAGTCCATCCCAGTCCATACCAGTCCCTCCCAGTCCATCCCAGTCCATCCCAGTCCCTCCCAGTACCCTGCACGGTGACGCGGTGGCTCCCAGTCTATCCCAGTCCATCCCAGTCCATTCCAGTCCCTCCCAGTCCATCCCAGTATATCCCAGTCCATCCCAGTACCCTGCACGGTGACCCTGTGGCTCCTCCGGTCCGTCCCCAGCCCGTTGGTGGCCCCGCACTCGGGCTGTCCCCAGCCCCCAGTCCCTCCCAGTCCCTCCCAGTCCATCCCAGTCCATCCCAGTCCCTCCCAGTATATCCCAGTCCATCCCAGTATATCCCAGTTCCCCCAGTCACCCTGCACGGTGACCCGGTCCATCCCAGTCCATCCCAGTCCATCCCAGTCCATCCCAGTATATCCCAGTCCATCCCAGTCTATCCCAGTCCCTCCCAGTCCATCCCAGTCCCTCCCAGTCCATCCCAGTTCCCCCAGTACCCTGCACGGTGACGCGGTGGCTCCCAGTATATCCCAGTATATCCCAGTCTATCCCAGTACCCTGCACAGTGACGCGGTGGCTCCCAGTATATCCCAGTCTATCCCAGTATACCCCAGTTCCCCCAGTACCCTGCACGGTGACCCTGTGGCTCCCAGTCCCTCCCAGTATATCCCAGTCTATCCCAGTCCATTCCAGTCCATCCCAGTCCATCCCAGTATCTCCCAGTACCCTGCACGGTGACCCGGTGGCTCCCAGTCCATCCCAGTCCATCCCAGTCTATCCCAGTCCATCCCAGTCCATCCCAGTCCATCCCAGTCCATCCCAGTACCCTGCACGGTGACCCTGTGGCTCCCAGTATATCCCAGTATATCCCAGTCCCTCCCAGTCCATCCCAGTACCCTGCACAGTGACGCGGTGGCTCCCAGTCCATCCCAGTCCATCCCAGTCCCTCCCAGTCCATCCCAGTCCATCCCAGTCCATCCCAGTACCCTGCACGGTGACGCGGTGGCTCCTCCGGTCCGTCCCCAGCCCGTTGGTGGCCCCGCACTCGTAGTCGCCATCGTCGGCCTCGCTGACGTTGAGCAGCCTCAGGGTGTGGTTGAAATTGTCCAGCACGGCCCGGCCCGGCGGCAGCGGCGCGTTCAGGCGGCGCCACCACACCCAGGGCGTGGGGCTGGAACAGAACCGGGTTAAACCGGGGTTAAACTGGGGTTAAACTGGGATAAATCCGGGTTAAACCCGGGATAAACCCGGGATGATCCCTGGTATTCCCTGAGACCCCCCAGGATATCCCCAGGTACACCCGGATCCGTTCAGGCGGCGCCACCACACCCAGGGCGTGGGGCTGCAACAGAACCGGGTTAAACCGGGGTTAAACTGGGGTTAAACTGGGATCGAAGCGGGATAAACCCGGGATAAACCCAGGATAAAACCTGATATCCCTGGGATAACCCTGGGACACCCAGATCTGTTCAGGCGGCGCCACCACACCCAGGGCGTGGGGCTGCAACAGAACCGGGATAAACCGGATTAAACCGGGATTAAACCGGAATAGATCTGGGATTAAACTGGGATAGATCTGGGATTAAACCGGGATTAAACCGGGATTAAACCGGGATAGACCCAGGATTAAACCGGATAGATCCGGGATTAAACCGGGACAGATCCGGGATTGAACCGGGATAATCCCTGCAATTCCCTGAGACACCTGGAAACACCCCTTGGGGACCACCGAGCCAATCCCAGGGACCCCCCAGAATCCCCCCAGGGACCCCCAGACTCCTCTGGATCTCCCCAGATCCCCCCCCAAGACCCTCCCAAACCCCCCAGGACCCTCCAGACACCCCAAAACCCCCCCAGGACCCCTCCTAAACCCCCCAGGACCCCCCAAAACCTTCTGGTCTCCCCAGGACCCCCAACATCCCCCCCACACCCTCCCAGACACCCCAAGACCCCCCCAGGACCCCCCAAAACCCTTCTGGTCTCCCCCAGGACCCCCCCAGACCCCCCAAGACCCCTCCAACATCCCCCCAAGACCCCCCGGGACCCCCCCAAAACCCCCAGGATCCCCCCAAGACCCCCCAAGACCCTTCTGGTCTCCCCAGGACCCCCCCAGACCCTCCAAAACCCCCAGGACCCTCCCAGACACCCCAAAACCCCCCAGGACCCTCCTAAACCCCTCAGGACCCCCCAAAACCTTTCTGGTCTCCCCCAGGACCCCCCCAGACCCCCCAGACCCCTCCAACATCCCCCCAAGACCCTCCCAGACCCCCCAAAACCCCCCCAGGACCCCCCAAGCCCCCTCCCCACTCACAGCCCCTCAGCAATGCACTCCAGCACCAGCGTCTCCCCCCTCAGGGCCACGTGGGTGGGTTGGGGGTCCCTGGGGACCACCAGGCGGGGGGGCCGCGACTGCACCGAGTTACCTGGGGGGGGGGGGAGGGGTTAGAGACCCCCACAAAGCCCCCCAGGACCCCCCCAAATCCCCAAATCCCACAGGAGCCCCTCAGAACCTGCCCCAAATTCCTGAGGGTCCCCCCCAAAACCCGCCCAAATTTGAGGGTCTGGGGTCCCCCTGAAGGGAGATTCAGGGGGTTTGGGGTCTCCCAAAGGGGGATTAGGGGGTCCCTGAAGGGGGATTTGGGGTTTTGGGGTCCCTAAATGGGGATTTGGGGTCTCCTGAAGGGGGATTTGGGGTCCTTAAATGGGGATTTGGGGTTTTGGGGTCCCTAAATGGGGTTTTGGGGTCTCCCAAAGGGGGATTAGGGGGTCCCTGAAGGGGGATTTGGGGTTTTGGGGTCCCTAAATGGGGTTTTGGGGTCTCCTGAAGGGGGATTTGGGGTTCAGGCATCTCCTTGATGGGGGGGCTTTGGGGTTTTGGGGTTCCCTAGAGTGAGGATTTGGTGTTTTGGGGTCACTAAAGGGAATTTTGGGGTCCCCTAGAGGGGATTTGGTGTTTTGGGGTCACTAAAGGGAAATTTTGGGTCCTCCAGAGGGGGATTTGGGGTTTTGGCACCCCCTAAATGAGGATTTGAGGTTCAGGGATCCCCCTGAAGGAGGCTTTGGGATTTTGGGGTCCCCTAGAGGGGGCTTTGGGATTTTGGGGTCCCCTAGAGGGAGCTTTGGGATTTTGGTGTTCCCTAAATAAGGCTTGGGGGTTTCGGGGTCCCCTAAACAAGGCTTTGGGATTTTGGGATCCCCTAGAGGAGACTTTGGGATTTTGGGGTCCCCTAAGGATTGGGTTGGTCCTAAGGTTTGGTCCTGAGGGCTTTGGATTTTGGGTCCTAAAGGCTTTGGGTGTTTTGGGGTCCCCTAGAGGGGGGATTGGGGTTTGGGGTCCCTTAGAGGGGGTTTTGGGGTCCCCTAAACAAGGCTTTGGGATTTTGGTGTCCCCTAAATAAGGCTCTGGGGTTTTGGGGTCCCCTAGAGGGGGCTGTGGGGTTTTGGGGTCCCTTAGAGGAGGCTTTGGGGTTTTGGGGTCCCCTAAACAAGGCTTTGGGGTTTTGGGGTCCCCTAGAGGAGGCTTTGGGGTTTTGGGGTCCCCTAGAGGGGGCTTTGGGGTTTTGGGGTCCTTAGAGGGGGTTGTGTGTTTTGGGGTCCCCTAAAAAGGCTTTGGTTTTGGGTCCCTTAGAGGACTTTGGGTTTTGGGGTCCCCTAGAGGGGGCTGTGTGGTTTTGGGGTCCCCTAACAGGCTTTGGGTTTTGGGGTCCCTAGAGGGGATTTGGGTTTTGGGGTCCCCTAAATAAGGCTTTGGGTTTTGGGGTCCCTTGAGGGGGACTTTGGGTTTTGGGGATCCCCTAAACAAGGCTTTGGGTTTTGGGGTCCCTAGAGGGGATTGGGTTTTGGGGTCCCCTAGAGGAGGCTTTGGGGTTTTGGGATCCTCTTGATGGGGGATTTGGGGTTTGGGGTCCCCTAAACAAGGCTTTGGGGTTTTGGGGTCCCTAGAGGGTTGGTTGAGGGGGCTTTAGGGTTTTGGGTCCCTGAAGGGGGATTTGGGATTTTGGGGTCCCTTAGAGGGGGCTTTGGGGTTTTGGGGTCCCCTAAACAAGGCTTTGGGATTTTGGGGTCCCCTAGAGGGGGTTTTGGGGTCCCCTAGAGGGGGCTTTGGGGTCCCCTAAACAAGGCTTTGGGGGATCTGGGGTTTTGGGGTCCCTAGAGCTGTGGGTATTTGGGGTCCCCTAAACAAGGCTTTAGGATTTTGGGGTGCTTAAGACAGGTTTTGGGGTCCCTTAGAGGGGGTCTTCGGGTCCCCTAGAGGGGTTTTGGGGTCGGGGGTCCCTCACTGGGGGTGACGCGCAGGTCCAGCGGCTCCTTCTGGATGATGGTGCGGGGTCCCAGGTAGTGGGCGTGGCAGATGTAATCGGGGTGGCTGTCACCGACCTGCGCGTTGGCGAAGTACAGGAACCCGTCCTGGCCCATGCTCACCCGGGCATCCTGGGCGATGTGCACGATCCCTGGGCAACAAAAACCCCAAAATATCCTAAATCTGACCTAAAACTGATCCTAAACCTGCCCTAAAACCGACCCTAAACCTGCCCCCAAAGCAGCCCCAGGAACCCGTCCTGGCCCATGCTCACCCGGGCATCCTGGGCGATGTGCACGATCCCTGGGCAGGAAAAAACCCAAAAGTGACCCAAACCTGATCCTAAACCTGCCCTAAAACTGACCTAAAACTGACCCTAAAACTGCACTAAAACTGCCTTAAACCCGACCCTAAATCTGACCCTAAACCAGCCCCAGGAACCCGTCCTGGCCCGTGCTGACCCGCGTGTCCTGGGCGATGTGCACGATCCCTGGGCAGGAAAAACCCCAAAATATCCTAAAACTGACCCTAAACCTGCCCTAAAACTGACCTAAAACTGACCCTAAAACTGACCCTAAACCTGGCCTAAAACTGATCCTAAACCTGGCCTAAAACTGATCCCAAAACTGCCTTAAACCCGACCCTAAACCAGTCCCAGGAACCCGTCCTGGCCCATGCTGACCCGGGCATCCTGGGCGATGTGCACGATTCCTGGGGGAGAAAAACCCCAAAAGTGACCCCAAAACTGACCCAAAACCTGGCCTAAAATTGATCCTAAAACTGACCCCAAAACTGCCTTAAACCCGACCCTAAACCTGCCTGAACCCTGCCCCCAAACCAGTCCCAGGAACCCGTCCTGGCCCATCCTGACCCGGGCATCCTGGGTGATGTGCACAATTCCTGGGGGACAAAAACCCCAAAATGACCCAAAAATGATCCTAAACCTGGCCTAAAATTGATCCTAAAACTGCCCTAAAACTGCCTTAAAACCGACCCTAAAACTGCCTTAAAACCGACCCTAAAACTGCCCTAAAACTGCACTAAAACTGCCTTAAAACCGACCCTAAATCTGACCCTAAACCAGCCCCAGGAACCCGTCCTGGCCCGTGCTGACCCGCGCGTCCTGGGCGATGTGCACGATCCCTGTGGGACAAAAACCCCAAAATATCCTAAAAGTGACCCTAAACCTGCCCTAAAACTGACCCTAAAACTGCACTAAAACTGCCTTAAACCCGACCCTAAAACTGACCCTAAACCAGCCCCACAGGAACCTGGCCCGTGCTGACCCGGGCGTCCTGGGCGATGTGCACGATCCCTGGGGACAAAAACCCCAAAATATCCTAAATCTGGCCTAAAACTGATCCTAAACCTGGCATAAAAGTGCCTTAAACCCGACCCTAAACCCGACCCTAAACCAGCCCCAGGAACCCGTCCTGGCCCGTGCTGACCCGCGCGTCCTGGGCGATGTGCACGATCCCTGGGGGACAAAAACCCCAAAATATCCTAAAACTGATCCTAAAACTGACCTAAAACTGACCCTAAACCTGGCCTAAAACTGACCTAAAACTGACCCCAAAACTGCCTTAAACCCGACCCTAAACCTGCCCCAAACCTGTCCCCAAGGAACCCGTCCTGGGCGATGTGCACGATCCCTGGGCAGGAAAAAACCCAAATCTGACCCCAAAACTGCCGTAAAACTGACCCTAAACCTGTCCTAAAAGTGCCCCAAACCTGACCCTAAACCTGACCCCAAAACTGCCTTAAAATTGATCCTAAACCTGCCCCAAACCAGCCCTGTGCTGACCCGCGCGTCCTGGGCGATGTGCACAATTCCTGGGGGACAAAAACCCCAAATCTGACCCCAAAACTGATCCTAAACCTGCCCTAAAACTGATCCTAAACCTGCCATAAAACTGCCTTAAACCCGACCCTAAACCTGACCCTAAACCAGCCCCAGGAACCCGTCCTGGCCCATGCTCACCCGGGCATCCTGGGCGATGTGCACGATCCCTGGGGACAAAAACCCCAAAATATCCTAAATCTGATCCTAAACCTGCCCCAAACCTGCCCCCAAACCAGCCCCGTGCTGACCCGCGCGTCCTGGGCGATGTGCACGATCCCTGGGGACAAAAACCCCAAAATATCCTAAATCTGACCCCAAAATTGATCCTAAACCTGCCCTAAAACTGCCCTAAAACTGACCCCAAAACTGCCTTAAAACTGACCCTAAACCTGTCCTAAAAGTGCCCCAAACCTGACCCTAAACCTGACCCCAAACTGACCCCAGGACCCCAAATCTACCCTGGGATGAGACCCCAAAACTTGATCCTAAACCTGACCCAGGACCCCAAAACTGACCCCAAATCTGACCCAGGACCCCAAAACTGACCCAGGACCCCAAATCTGCCCCTAAAACTGCCCCCAACCTGCCCCAGGACCCCAAATCTGGCCCCAAATCTACCCTGGGATGAGACCCCAAAACTTGATCCTAAACCTAACCCAGGACCCCAAAACTGACCCCAAATCTGCCCCAGGACCCCAAAACTGACCCAAATCCTGACCCAGGACCCCAAAACTGCCCCCAAAACTGCCCCCAAATCTGCCCCAGGACCCCAAATCAGACCCCAAATCCTCACCCCAAACCAACCCCAGGGTCAGGGGGTCCCCAAAACCTGACCGAGGTGTAGGGGGGGATTTTGGGGGTCCAGGGGAGAATTTTTGGGTTTCAGGGCAGGATTTTGGGGTTTGGGGGGAAGATTTTGGAGGGTTCAGGGGAAGATTTTGGAGTCCAAGGAGGATTTTGGGGTTCAGGGGGAGGATTTTGGGGAGGTTCAGGGCAGGATTTTGGGGTTTGTGGGAAAGATTTTGGAGGGTTCAGGGGAAGATTTTGGGGTTCAGGGGAAGATTTTGGGGTCCAAGGAGGATTTTGGGTTCAGGGCAGGATTTTGGGGTTTTGGGGTTCAGGGCAGGATTTTGGGGTTCAGGGAGGATTTTGGGGTTCAGGGCAGGATTTTGGGGTTTTGGGGGAGGATTTTGGGGAGGTTCAGGGGAAGATTTTGGGGTTCAGGGGGAGGATTTTGGGGAGGTTCAGGGCAGGATTTTGGGGGTTTTTGGGTTTCAGGGCAGGATTTTGGGGTTTTGGGGTTTCAGGGCAGGATTTTGGGGTTTCAGGGGAAATTTGGAGTTTCAGGGAGGATTTAGGGGATTTGGGGGTACACAGTGGGGATTTCGGGGTACACAGAGGGATTTTGGGTGGGATTTTGGGGTGCAGGATAAACCCCCAAAGCCCCCAGCCCCATTTGCTCACAGCTGTCGAGCCAGTAGATTTTGGGGGGCAGAGAGGGATTTTGGGGTACAGGAGAGGATTTGGGATTTCGGGTGGGATTTTGGGGTACAGGAGAGGATTTGGGATTTCGGGGTACACAGAGGGATTTTGGGTGGGATTTTGGGGTGCAGGAGAGGATTTGGGATTTCGGGTGGGATTTTGGGGTACAGGATGAACCCCCAAAGCCCCCAGCCCCGTTTGCTCACGGCTGTTGAGCCAGTAGATCTTGGGGGGCACGGAGGGATTTTGGGGTACACGGATGGATTTCGGGGTACAGGAGAGGATTTGGGATTTCGGGTGGGATTTTGGGGTGCAGGATGAGCCCCCCAAAGCCCCCAGCCCCATTTGCTCACGGCTGTTGAGCCAGTAGATCTTGGGGGGCATGGAGGGATTTTGGGGTACACAGAGAGATTTTGGGGTACAGGAAGAGGATTTGGGATTTCGGGGTACACGGAGGGATTTCGGGTGGGATTTTGGGGTACAGGAGAAGATTTGCGATTTCGGGGTACATAGAGGGATTTCGGGGTACACAGGTGGGTTTTGGGGTGCAGGATGAACCCCCCAAAGCCCCCAGCCCCGTTTGCTCACGGCTGTTGAGCCAGTAGATCTTGGGGGGCCTGGAGGGATTTTGGGGTACAGGAGAGGATTTGGGATTTTGGGGTACAGGAGAGGGATTTTGGGGTACACAGAGGGATTTTGGGGTACAGGAAGAGGATTTGGGATTTTGGGGTACAGGAGAGGATTTGGGATTTCGGGTGGGATTTTGGGGTGCAGGAGAGGATTTGGGATTTTGGGTGGGATTTTGGGGTACAGGAGAGGATTTGGGATTTCGGGTGGGATTTTGGGGTGCAGGAGAGGATTTGGGATTTCGGGTGGGATTTTGGGGTGCAGGATGAACCCCCCAAAGCCCCCAGCCCCGTTTGCTCACGGCTGTTGAGCCAGTAGATCTTGGGGTGCATGGAGGGATTTCGGGGTACAGGAGAGGGATTTGGGGGTACACGGAGGGATCTCGGGTGGGATTTTGGGGTGCAGGGTGAACCCCCCAAAGCCCCCAGCCCCGTTTGCTCACGGCTGTTGAGCCAGCAGATCTTGGGGTGCATGGAGGGATTTCGGGGTACAGGAGAGGATTTGGGATTTCGGGTGGGATTTTGGGGTGCAGGAGAGGATTTGGGATTTCGGGTGGGATTTTGGGGTGCAGGAGAGGATTTGGGATTTTGGGGTACAGGAGAGGATTTGGGATTTCAGGTGGGATTTTGGGGTACAGGATGGACCCCCCAAAGCCCCCAGCCCCGTTTGCTCACGGCTGTTGAGCCAGTAGATCTTGGGGGCCACGGCGCTCGGGGGGGGCTCGCAGGGCAGCACCACGGGGTCCCCCTCCTCCACCGTCACCGGCGTCACCTTCTCCTTGGGCCACTGCGGCGGGGCTGGGGGGACACGGGGGGTGACACCCCAAAATCAGGCACCCCAAAAACACGGGAAACCCCAAAAACACGGGAAGCTCCAAAACAGGGACCCCAAAAACACGGGAACCCCAAAAACACGCAAGGACACCCCAAAATCAGGCACCCCAAAAACACGGGAAACCCCAAAAACACGGGAAACCCCAAAAACAGGGACCCCAAAAACACGGGGGACCCCAGAAACCCACAGGAACACAAAAACCAACAGGGACCCCAAAACAGGGACCCCAAAAACACAGGGACCCCAAAAACACAGGAACCCCAAAAACAGGGACCCCAAATACCCACAGCACCCCAAAACAGGGACCCCAAAAACACAGGAACCCCAAAAACACGGGAAACCCCAAAACCCACAGGAACACAAAAACCAACAGGGACCCCAAAACAGGGACCCCAAAAACACGGGAAACCCCAAAAACCCACAGGAACACAAAAACCAACAGGAAACCCCAAAACAGGGACCCCAAAAACACGGGAACCCCAAAAACCCACAGGAACACAAAAACCAACAGGGACCCCAAAACAGGGACCCCAAAAACAGGGACCCCAAAAACACGGGAAACCCCAAAAACCCACAGCACCCCAAAACACGGGAAGCTCCAAAACAGGGACCCCAAAAACACGGGAAACCCCAAATACACGGGAAACCCCAAAAACAGGGACCCCAAGAACACACGGCACCCCAGAAACACGGGAAACCCCAAAAACAGGGACCCCAAATACCCACAGCACCCCAAAAACACGGGAAGCTCCAAAACAGGGACCCCAAAAACACGGGAACCCCAAAAACACGGGAAACCCCAAAAACAGGCACCCCAAATACCCACAGCATCCCCTTCTTCTTGGGCCACTGGGGGTTTGGGGCTGGGGGGGACAGAGGGGGTGACACCTCAAAACACGACAGGGACACCCCAAAACCACACAGGGACACCCCAAAAACAGGGACCCCAAATACCCGCAGCACCCCAAAAACACGGGAAACCCCAAAACAGGGACCCCAAAAACACAGGAACCCCAAAAACACACAGCATCCCCTTCTCCTTGGGGCACTGCGGCGGGGCTGGGGGGACACATGGGGTGACACCCCAAAAACCGACAGGGACACCCCAAAAACAGGGACCCCAAATACCCACAGCACCCCAAAAACACGGGAAACCCAAAAACACAGGGCACCCCAGAAACACGGGAAACCCCAAAACAGAGACCCCAAAAACACGGGAACCCCAAAAACACAGGAAACCCCAAAAACACGGGAAACCCCAAAACAGGAACCCCAAAAACACGGGAAACCCCAAAACCACGGGAACCCCTTCTCCTTGGGCCACTGCGGCGGGGCTGGGGGGGACACAGAGGGTGTGACACCCCAAAATCAGGCACCCCAAAAACAGGGACCCCAAATACCCACAGGAACCCAAAAACACGGGAAACCCCAAAACAGGGACCCCAAAAACACAGGAACCCCAAAAACACGGGAAACCCCAAAAACCCACAGCACCCCAAAAACACAGGAAACCCCAAAACAGGGACCCCAAAAACACAGGAACCCCAAAAACACAGGAAACCCCAAAACAGGGACCCCAAAAACACAGGAACCCAAAAACACGGGAAACCCCAAAAACAGGGACCCCAAAATCACGGGAACCCCCAAAACCCACAGCATCCCCTTCTCCTTGGGGCACTGGGGGTTTGGGGCTGGGGGGACACAGGGGGTGACACCCCAAAATCAGGCACCCCAAATACCCACAGCACCCCAAAAACACGGGAAGCTCCAAAAAAGGGACCCCAAAACACGGGAAACCCCAAAAACCCACAGCATCCCCTTCTCCTTGGGCCACTGCGGCGGGGCTGGGGGGGACAGAGAGGGTGACACCCCAAAAACAGGCACCCCAAATACCCACAGCACCCCAAAAACATGGGAAACCCCAAAACAGGGACCCCAAAAACACGGGAACCCCAAAAACACAGGAAACCCCAAAACAGGGACCCCAAAAACACAGGAAACCCCAAAAACCCACAGGAACACAAAAACCAACAGGGACCCCAAAACAGGGACCCCAAAAACACGGGAACTCCCAAAACCCACAGCATCCCCTTCTCCTTGGGCCACTGGGGGTTTGGGGCTGGGGGGACACAGGGGGTGACACCCCAAAATCAGGCACCCCAAATACCCACAGCACCCCAAAAACACAGGGAACCCCAAAACAGGGACCCCACAAACACGGGAAACCCCAAATACATGGGAAACCCCAAAAACAGGGACCCCAAAAACACAGGGCACCCCCAAAAACCCACAGCACCCCTTCTTCTTGGGCCACTGGGGGTTTGGGGCTGGGGGGACACAGGGGGTGACACCCCAAAATCAGGCACCCCAAATACCCACAGCACCCCAAAAACACGGGAAACCCCAAAACAGGGACCCCAAAATCACGGGAACCCCAAAAACCCACAGCATCCCCTTCTCCTTGGGCCACTGGGTGGTTTGGGGTCTGGGGGTACATTTTGGGGGATTTGGTGATAGTCAATAAGGGTGATCAGACTCACCTCAGAAAACACACGGGTGACACCCTGTCCAGACATTGGGATTTCGCAAAGTAATGCACGGATAAAACACTCACTCTCAGCATGACCCGGCTCTCGGGTGACACCGCTGTCCCCAGTGCGTTTGGGGTTATTAAGGGTTTTTTGGGGTGATTTAGGGTTATTTTGGGGGTATTTTGGGGTGATTTAGGGGTGATTTATTCACTCACTCTCAGCAATGACCCGGCTCTCGGGTGACACCGCTGTCCCCAGCACAGTTTGGGGTTATTTGGGGTGATTTTGGGGTGATTTTGGGGGTATTTTGGGGTGATTTTGGGGTGATTTTGGGGTGATTTTGGGGTGATTTATTCACTCTCAGCGATGACCCGGCTCTCGGGTGACACCGCTGTCCCCAGTGCGGTTTTGGGGTGATTTAGGTTATTTTGGGGTGATTTTGGGGTTTGGATTATTTTGGGGTAATTTTGGGGTGATTTCAGCACTCACTCTCGCGATGACCCAGCTCTCGGGTGACACCGCAGCGCGTTTTGGGGTGATTTTAGGTTATTTTGGGGTGATTTAGGGATGATTTTGGGATGATTTTGGGTGATTTTGGGGTGATTTATTCACTCACTCTCAGCGATGACGCGGCTCTCGGGTGACACCGCTGTCCCCAGCGTGGTTTTGGGGTGATTTTGGGGTTATTTTGGGGTGATTTAGGGGTGATTCAGGCACTCACTCTCAGCGATGACCCGGCTCTCGGGTGACACCGCTGTCCCCAGCACAGTTTGGGGTGATTTAGGGTTATTTTGGGGTGATTTTGGGGTGATTTAGGTTATTTTGGGGTGATTTAGGGTTATTTTGGGGTTATTTTGGGGTGATTTTGGGGGTGATTTAGGGGTGATTCAGGCACTCACTCTCAGCGATGACCCGGCTCTCGGGTGACACCGCTGTCCCCAGCGCGTTGGTGGTTATTTTGGGGTGATTTTGGGGTGGACTTTGGGGGTTTTTGGGGTGTTTCAGGCACTCACTCTCGGCGATGACCCGGCTCTCGGGTGACACCGCTGTCCCCAGCGCGTTGGTGGCCTCGCAGCGGAAGCGGCCCTGCAGGCGCCCGGCCAGGCTGGCGTTGATGACCAAGGTCCCCCCCCCGGGGGACACCGAGACCCCCGCGAGCTCCGCAGGGGACAGGGAGGGGGACGGGAACGGGCGGCCATCGCGGGTCCAGCGGAACCTGGGGGACAATGAGAGGGACAATGACACAGGGACAGGGACACAGTGACAGGGACACAGGGACAGGGACAGTGACAGTGACACAGGGACAGGGACACAGGGACACAGTGACAGGGACAGGACAGGACAGGAAGGACAGGGACACAGGACGGACACAGGGACACAGGGACGGGACGGCGCCATGGGGTCCAGGCGAACATGAAGTGACACAGGACAGGACACAGGGACACAGGGACAGGGACACAGGGACAGTGACACAGGAAGTGCACAGTGACACAGGGACAGTGACACAGTGACACAGGGACAGGACGGGCGCCATGCGGGTCCAGCGGAACTGCGGGGACAATGACGAGTGACACAGTGACAGGGCACAGGGACAGGGACACAGGGACAAGACAGGGACACGGGACACAGTGATACAGGGACAGTGACACAGTGACACAGGGACAGTGACACAGGGACACAGGGACAGTGACACAGAGACAGGGACACAGGGACAGTGACACAGGGACAGGGACACAGGGATGGGAACGGGCGGCCATCGCGGGTCCAGCGGAACCTGCGGGGACAATGACAGTGACAGGGACACAGGGACACAGGGACAGGGACACAGGGACACAGGGACAGGGACAGTGACACAGGGACAGGGACACAGGGACAGTGACACAGGGACAGGGACACAGGGACACAGGGACGGGAACAGGCGCCCATCGCGGGTCCAGCGGAACCTGGGAGGACAGGGGACAATGACAGGGACAATGACACAGTGACAGTGACAGGGACACGGGGACAGTGACACAGGGACAGTGACACAGGGACAGGGACAGTGACACAGGGACAGGGACAGAGTGACAGGGACAGTGACAGGACACAGGACAATGACACAGGGACAGTGGACACAGGGACAGGGACACAGGGACAGGGGAAAAGGGACACAGGACAGGGACACAGGGACAGGGGACAGTGAACAGGGACAGGGACAGTGACACAGGGACAGTGACAGGGACACAGTGATGGGAACAGGCGCCCAGTGCGGGTCCGACGGAACTGGGAGGACAGGGGACAATGACACAGGGACAGTGACACAGGGACAGGGACAGTGACACAGGGACAGGGACACAGTGACACAGGGACAGTGACACAGTGACAGTGACACAGGGGACAGGGACACAGGGACAGGACACGGGACAGGGAACGGGGACAGGGACACGGGAACCGGGACAGTGACACAGGGACAGAGATAGTGAGGACAGTGACACAAGGACACAGGGACGGGAACGGGCACCGTCGCGGGTGCCAGCGGAAACCTGCCGGGGACAGGGACAGTGACAGTGACACAGGGACAGGGGACAGTGACAGGACACAGGACAATGACAGGGACAGTGACACGACGGGAACGGGCAACCCATTGTGGGTCCAGCGGGACCTGCGGGGACAGGGAACAGTGACAGTGACACAGGGACAGGGACAGGGGACAGTGACACAGGGACAGTGACACAGGGACAGTGACACAGGGACAGTGACACAGGGACAGGGACGGGCGGCCATCGTGGGTCCAGCGGAACCTGCGGGGACGGCACAGTGACAGCAGGCGGGGACATGGGGACAGCGGCTGCGGGGACAGCTGACACTCAGGTGACACAGGTGACCCCACTGACCGAGGTGACACTCAATGTGACAGGTGACACAGGTGACCCTGGGGTGACATGGCATGAGGGGGTACACAGGTGACACTAAGGGTGACATTTAAATGACACACACTGTGCAGGGGGCACACAGGGTGACACACAGGTGACACTCAGGTGACACAGGTGACCAGGGTGACAACAGATGACGACACAGGTGACACAGGTGACACACAGGGTGACACAGGTGACACACAGATGACACACAGGTGACACACAGGGTGACACACAGGTGACAGGTGACACAGGTGACCCTGGGGTGACACAGGGTGACACTCAGGGTGACAAGGGACACAGATGTCCACAGGTGACACTCAGGTGACACACAGGTGACACAGGTGACACAGGTGACCCTGGGGTGACACAGATGTCACACAGGTGTCACTCAGGTGACACACAGGTGACACAGGTGTCACTCAGGGTGACACAGGTGACACACAGGGTGACACAGGTGACACACAGATGACACACAGGTGACACAGGTGACACACAGGTGACACACAGGTGACACACAGATGACACAGGTGACACACTGAGGTGCACTGAGGTGACACACAGGTACACTCAGGGTGACACAGGTGCCACCAGGTGCAACACAGATGACACACAGGAGACACACAGGTGACACTGAGGGTGCACAGGTGACACTGAGGGTGCCACAGGTGACACACAGGTGACACAGGTGACCTGGGTGACACACAGGTGACACTCATGGGTGACACAGGGTGACACACAGGTGACACACAGGGACAACAGGGTGAACACAGGTGACCCTGGGGTGACACAGTTGTCACACAGGTGACACTGAGGTGACACTCAGGGCGACAGGTGACACACAGGTGGCAGAGGTGACACTCAGGGTGACACACAGGTCACACAGGTGACACACAGGGTGACAGATGTCACACAGGGTGTCACTCAGGTGTCACTCAGGGTGACACAGGTGACACACAGGTGACACTCAGGGTGACACAGAGGTGACACACAGGTGACACACAGGTGACACAGGGTGACACAGGTGACACACAGGTGACACTCAGGGTGACACAGATGACACACAGATGACACACAGGTGACACTCAGGGTGACAAAGATGTCACACAGGTGTCACACAGATGTCACTCAGGGTGACACAGGTGACACAGGGTGACACTCAGGGTGACACACAGGTGACACAGGTTACCCTGGGGTGACACAGGTCACACTCAGGGTGACACTGAGGTGACACAGGTGTCACTCAGGGTGACACTCAGGGTGACACACAGTGACAGGTGTCACTCACCGCGGGGCCGGGTGCCCGCTGGCCGCGCACTTGAGCACGGCGTCGTCGCTCGGGAACACCACGAGCTGCTCCGGGGGCGCCTCCGTCAGCTCGGGGGGCTGCTGGACTGGGGGGGGCGGCGCCTCAGACCCCAAACGGGCACCCCAAAATACACAAACACCCCAAAATACACCCGGGACCCCAAAACCCATCCAGGAACCCCGAAACACACCCGGGACCCCAAACGGGCACCCCGAAATACACAGACACCCCGAAATACACCCGGGACCCCAAAATACACCCGGGCACCCCGAAATACACCCAGCACCCTGAACGGGCACCCCAAAATACACCCGGCACCCCGAACGGGCACCCCAAAATACACCCGGGACCCCAAAACACACCCGGGACCCCGAACGGGCACCCCAAAATACACCCGGGACCCCAAAACACACCCGGGACCCCGAAACCCACCCGGGACCCTGAAACCCACCTGGGACCCCGAACGGGCACCCCGAAACACACCCGGGACCCCAAAATACACCCGGGACCCCGAACGGGCACCCCGAAATACACCCGGCACCCCAAAACACACCCGGGACCCCAAATGGGACCCCCAAAATACACAGACACCCCAAAACACACCTGTGACCCCAAATGGGAACCCCGAAATACACCCGGGACCCCGAAACCCACCTGGGACCCCAAATGGGCACCCCAAAATACACAGACACCCCAAAACACACCTGGGACCCCAAATGGGCACCCCAAAACAGCCCCAGACCCCCCTGACACCCCAAAACCCACCTGGGACCCCTCCAGACCCCCCCAAAACTTCTGTAGGATCCCCTCCAGGACCTTCCCCAACACCCCCAGACCCCCCAGAACCCCCTGGGAACCCCCCAGACCCCCCAAAACCCCCTGGGAACCCCCCGGACCTCCCCTAGGACCCCTTGGGACCCTCCCCGACACCCCCAGATTCCCCCAAACCCCCCAAAACCCCCCGGGACTCCCCAAAATCTCCTTAGAATCCCCTCGGGACCCTCCCAAATGCCCCCAGACCCCCCAAAACCCCTCTAGGATCCCCACGGGACCTCCCGAGACCCCCCAAACTCCCCCTGGGACCCTCCCCAACGCCCCCAGACCCACCCAAACCCTCTCGGGACACCCCCAGACCCCCCAAAACCTCCCTGGGACCCCTCCAGACCCCCCAAAACCCCCCTGGGACCCCCCAAAGCCCCCCCAAACTCACGCTCGTGCAGCGAATCTGCACCATCCGGGGGGGGCACAGGGGGGAGAGAACAGCGTGAGTGGGGAGGGGGCTCCGGAGAGACCCCCGGAAAGCGGGGGGTGAGGGGGGGTCGTGCAAAGGGGGGGCTCAAAAATGGGGGGGGGTCTCGTGCAAAGGGGGGGGGTCCAAAAATTGGGGGGGGAAGGGGTTAAGGGGAAAGTGTGAGGAGGGAATTTGGGGAGGGGTCTTCATGTGGGGAGGGGGGGGGAAACAGGGTCAGGGGGTGAATTGAGGGGGGGGTCCCACGATCAGGGGGTGAATTGAGGAGGGGGTCCCATGCTGGGGGGTGTGGAATTGAATTGAGGAGGGGTCTCCATGCTGGGGGGGTGAATTGAGGGGGTCCAGGAGGATGAATTGAGGGGGGGTCCCACGATTACGGGGTGAATTGAGGAGGGGTCTCCATGTTGGGGGTGTGAATTGAATTGAGGAGGGGTCTCCATGCCAGGGGGTCCCCACGATCACAGAGTAAATTGAGGGGGGGGTCTCCATGCTGGGGGGGGGTGGAATTGAGGGGGGTCCAGGAGGATGAATTGAGGGGGGGGTCCCACGATTATGGGATGAATTGAGGAGGGGTCTCCGTGCTGGGGGTGTGAATTGAATTGAGGAGGGTCTCCATGCCAGAGGGTCCCACGATCAGGGGGTGAATTGAGGAGGGGTCTCCATGCTGGGGGTGTGAATTGAATTGAGGAGGGGTCTCCATGCCGGTAGGGTGAATTGAGGGGGGTCCAGGAGGATGAATTGGGGGGGGATCCCACGATCAGGGAGTGAATTGAGGAGGGTCTCCATGCTGGGGGTGTGAATTGAATTGAGGAGGGGTCTCCATGCCGGAGGGTCCCCACGATCAGGGGGTGAATTGAGGAGGGGTCTCCATGATGGGGGGGGGAATTGAGGGGGGGGTCCAGGGTCATGAGGGTAAATTGAGGAGGGGTCTCCATGCCGGGAGGGTGAACTGAATTGAAGGGGGGGGTCTCCATGCTGAGGGGAATAAATTGAGGAGGGGTCTCCATGCCGGTAGGGTGAATTGAGGAGGGGTCTCCATGCCGGGGGGGATCCCATGATCAGGGGTGAATTGAGGAGGGGTCTCCATGCCGGTAGGGAGGGATTCCCACGATCACAGCGTTAATTGAGGGGGGGTCTCCATGCCGGGGGTGAATTGAATTGAGGGGGAGTATCCATGCCAATAGGGTGAATTGAGGAGGGGTCTCCATGCCGGTAGGGGGGGATTCCCACGATCACAGCGTTAATTGAGGAGGGGTCTCCATGCCGGGGGTGCGTCCATGCCGCTGGGGTGAATTGAGGAGGGGTCTCCTCATGCAAACCCCTCCTCGTTCAGCACAGGCAGCACCGGGGGGTCTCCATGCATGGCTGGGGGGGGGGGGTGTCACCACCCCTCGCCGCCCCCTCCCCAAATTCGCACTCACACTCGGGGGGGATGACGATGGCGCGGCCGCGCCCCCCCAGCAGCAGCAGCAGCACCGCGAGCGCCGCCATGGCCGCGGCCCTGATGGGGGGGGGGCTCATTTGGGGAGGGGTCTCCACCCCCCCCCATCCATCCATCCATCCATCCCCAAACCCCCCCCCCGCCCTCCCCCCCCTCCATTGTGTGCCGGCCTCCCCTCCCCTCCCCCCCCCCGGGCTCGTGTGGATGCGCCCGTTTCCATGGCAACGCCTCTAATGAGGGACCCTGTCACCTTGGCGCGCGACCCCCCCCCCCCCCACAACAACCGCCCCTCCCCCACCCCCCCAATCCCCATCCCCCCCCCCGGAAACGCCGAGCGCCGCCCCCCCCCCCCAATTCAGCACCACGGACAGGGACGGGCCCGAAATGAACCAAAAATCCTCAAAATCGCCCCAAAAAAAACCCCCCAGAATCACCCGGGGGGGGGGCACAGAGGGCTGAGACCCCTCCCCAAAATCCCCCTTGGTGCAGCCGGGGCTCCCCCACCCCTCAGTGTGCGACCCCCGACCCCCCCCCACCCCCAAATCCCCCGGGGGGTGGGTTCAGGGTTGAGGGACCCCCCTCAAATCCCCCCTGGGGGGGGGGTCCAGACCTGTGGGACCCCTCCCCAAATCCCCCCGGGTGTGTCCCCCCCCCCCCCACCCCATCATTGCCGGTCCCGCCCTTCCCTTTGGGAGGAGCCGCCAATCCGGGGACCCCAACCCAAAAATCCCGGAAGGATTTGGGATCTCCCCCCCCCCCCCAGCAATCCCGGAAGGATTTTTGGGCCCCCCCCCCCCGGGGAGAATTTTGGGGGGTCCCGCCCCGGCCCCACCCAGCCGGAAGTGGGGGCGGCCCCGGCTCGAACAAGGAGCCGCTTGGGGACCCCAAATTCCTTTCGGGGTTGGGGGGGGGGGGGGTGAGGATAGCGCTGCCCCTCCCCCACCCCATAAACGTGCGGACCCCCCCCAAAAAAAAAAAAAAAAAAATCCCCAAACCCCCCCCCCCCCCAGGTGCAGGGCGGGGGGAGGGGCGGGCACCTGTAGGGAAATGAGGGGGGGGGAGGGGAGGAAAAGGGGATTGCCCCCCCCCCCCCCCCATTGGGGACCCCCCCCCCTCATTGGGGAACCCCCCCAGCCTTGGGGGTCCCTCAGGGGGGGGCGGGGGGCGCGCGAGGGCCGCTCATCCCCTCCCCCCCCCCCGGCGGCCCCACCCATCTGTTGGACGTTGGGGACCCCTTGGGGACCCTACAGAGACCCCCGAGACCCCCCCAGAGACCCCCACGGGGCTGGTGGGGACCCTCGGGACCCCCCCTCAAATCCGCGTTGTCACAGAGCCCCCCTGGAGCCCCCAGACCCAGCGAGAGTGCCCGGAGACCCCTCCCCCCATCAGGATCTGGGCCCTACGGAGACTCCAAAACGGCTCCAAAACAGCCCCAAATCACCCCAAAAATGGCCCCAAAACTGTCCCGAGCCCCCTCCCCAAAACGGCCCCAAAATCTCCCTAAAATGGCCACAAAATCAGCCCCGAAATCGCCCTAAAACGGCCCCAAAATTACCCCCAGAACCACCCCAAAATCTCCCCAAAACGGCTCCAAAACCGCCCCAAAACGGCTCCAAAACCCCTCCCCAAAACTGCCCCAAAATCTCCCCAAAATCGCCCTAAAATCACCCCCAAAATCGCCCTAAAATCACCCCCAAAACCGCCCTAAAACGGCCCCAATTCTGCCCCCAGAACCGCCCTGAGCCCCCTCCCCAAACACCGGGCCCAGACCCCCCTGACTCCCCCTCCCCACTCGGTTTCTGTCCCTAAACCCCCCCAAGACCCCCCAAAATTCATCCTGGACCCCCAAAATCCCCCAAAACAGCCCCCCAAAATTCATCCTGAATCCTCCAAAATTCCATCCGGCCCACCCCCCCCAAAACGCCTTCGTTCCCGCCTCGAAAGGACCCTCCACTGAGCCCCTCCCCACCCCAGCCCACGAGCCCCAGAGCCCCAATTCTCTGCCCATAGAACCCTGTGAGCACCCCATAGACCCACCTGGCCCCCTGTCCACCCCATAGGCCCCTATAGGCACTGTAGCCCACAGAGCCCCAAATTCCTCCTGACCCCATAGAACCACCTGTGCCACCCCATAGAGCCACCTGTGCCCCAGATCTGACCCCATAGAACCACCTGTGCCCCCTTGTCCCACCCCATAGGGCCCCTATAGGGCACCTGTAGCCCCACAGAGCCCCACAGCCAACCCCAAATTCCTCCTGACCCCATAGAACCACCTGTGCCCCACTACCCCATAACACCTGTGCAACCCCAGACCTGTGTGCCTGTCCACCCCATAGAGCCACCTGTGCCACCCCATAGAACACTGCCCTTGTCCACCCCATAGAACCGTGCCCCCATCCCACCCTATAGGGCCACCTGTAGCCCCACAGAGCCCCAAATTCTTCCTGACCCCACAGAAGCACCTGTGTGCCCCCTGTGCCACCCCATAGAACCCCCTGTGCCCCACAGAACCCCACCCATGTCCATTGGCCTGACCCTATAGAACCACCTGTGCCCCCAACCTGACCACATAGAGCCCCTATAGAACCCCTGCCCCACAGAACCACCCGTGCCTCCTGCCTGACCCCATAGAGCCCCTATAGAATCCCTGCCCCATAGAACCACCTGATGCCCACCCTATAGAGCCCCTATAAAACCACCTGTGCCCCCTGCCTGACCCCATAGAGCCCCCATAGATCCACCTGTGCCCCCTGTCCCACCCTATAGGGCCCCCATACATTCACCTGCCCCTATAGATCCACCTGTGCCCCCTGTCCCACCCTATAGGGCCCCTATAGAACCCCCTGCCCCACAGAACCACCTGTGCCCCCTGTCCCACCCCATAGATCCACCTGTGCCCCTGCCTGTCCACCCCATAGAGCCCCCATATATTCCACCTGCCCATGACCCCTGTGCCCTCACTCCTATAGACACTGGCCCTGTCCCCCTATAGATCCACCTGTGCCCCTCCTGACCCTAGAGCCCTATAGATCCACCTGTGCCCAGCGCCTTGGGCCCCCATAGAACCCCTGTGCCCCAGATCTGACCCCATAGAACCCCCTGTGCCCCAGATCTGACCCCACAGACCCCTGTGCCCCAGTCTGACCCCATAGAACCCCCTGTGCCCCAGGTCTGACCCCATAGAACCCCTGTGCCCCACAGAACCCCACCCGTGTCCCTCAGTCTGGCCCTACAGAAACCCCATAGAGCCCTATAGATCCGCCTGCCCCATAGAACCACCTGTGTGCCACCCTACAGAACCACCTGTGCCTCTACCCAGCCCCACAGAGACCCCATAGAGCCTACAGACCCTCCCCAGCCCTATAGAGACCCTACAGAGACCCCAGACCCACCTGTACCTGTGCCCAGCCCTATAGAGATCCTATAGGACCCTCCCCAGCCCTATAGAGACCCCATAGATCCTACAGACCCTCCCCAGCCCATAGAGACCCATAGATCCATAGGACCCCCAGCCCCACCTGTTCCTGTGCCCAGCCCTATAGAGACCCCATAGATCCTATAGGACCCTCCCCAGCCCTATAGAGACCCCAGACCCACCTGTACCTGTGCCCAGCCCTATAGAGATCCTATAGGACCCTCCCCAGCCCTATAGAGACTCTACAGAGACCCCAGACCCACCTGTACCTGTGCCCAGCCCCATAGAGACCCCATAGATCCTATAGGACCCTCCCCAGCCCTACAGAGACCCCAGACCCGCCTTTACCTGTGCCCAGCCCCATAGATCCTATAGACCGTCCCCAGCCCCATAGAAACCCTACAGAGACCCCAGACCCACCTGTACCTGTGCCCAGCCCCAGAGAGACCCCATAGATCCTACAGACCCTCCCCAGCCCTATAGAAACCCTACAGAGACCCCAGACCCACCTTTACCTGTGCCCAGCCCCATAGAGACCCCATAGATCCTACAGACCCTCCCCAGCCCCACCTGTTCCTGTGCCCAGCCCCCCACAAACACCACACAGCCCCGCCCCCAGAATCCCCCCGACCCTAATAACCCGCCCAGCCCCTCCTCCATCTCAATCCCAGCCCCACACGGACCCTAGAGATCCCCTATAGATCCCCCTGAGACCCCTCCCCAAACCCAGAATCCCCCAGCCCCATTTTCACCTCCCATCCCCCATCCCCATCTCACCCCCGATAACGCCCCAGCCCCCTAAAGCCCCCCAGCCTAAGAGACCCCAAAATCTCTACTAAACCTCTCTAGAAACACCCCAAGAACGCCCCCAGCCCCATTTCACCCCCAGACCCTTCAAATCCCCCCCAAAATCGCCCCCAGCCCCACCTTTCCCCCCTCCCCACCCCCTCAACGCAGCCCCCCGGGACCCTCCCAGCGCCGCTCCCCCCCGCCCCGAGACCCCCGCAATCCTCGGGGTCCCCCCCAAATCCTGGGAACCCCCCAGGACCCCCGAGACCCCTCCCCAAATCCCCCCGGAGCCCCCCAGGGCCGTACCTGCTCCGGCCGCTCCCAGCTCGGGGCTGCGGCTGCCGCGGGGTTGACATAATCCGCCCGTAGGCCACGCCCCCTCCGCCAAACCACGCCCACCAACCACGCCCCACCGAGACCACGCCCACCCGGCCACACCCTGGGCGGGGGGCGGCGGGAAAGGGAAACGCGAGGGGGGCGGGGGGCGCGATTTGGGGGGGAAAAGACCCCCAAAGGGGGTGGGGGGCGCGATTTGGGGGTGAGACCCCGATTTGGGGGAAAAAGGGGTGGGGGTTTGGGGGTCGAGACCCCATTTTGGGGGGAAAAGACCCCTGAGTGGATGCGATTTGGGGGTGAGACCCCCCCGGATATTTGAGGTCGCGATTTGGGGGCTGAGACCCCAATTTGGGGGGGGGTGAGATCTTGATTTGAGGGGAAAGACCCCCGAGTGGACGCGATTTGGGGGTGAGACCCCCTGGGGATATTTGGGGTCCCTGATTTGGGGATTGAGACCCCCAATTTAGGGGGGAAAAGACCCCCAAGAAAGGGGTTTGGGGTCGCGATTTTGGGGTGAGACCCCCCTCCCCACCCCGGGATATTTGGGGTTCCAATTTGGAGGGCGAGACCCCCACTGGGGACTTTTGGGGTTGCGATTTGAGGGCTGAGACCCCCGAATTTGGGGGATGAGACCCCCCCACTTGGGGGTTTTGGGGTCCGATTTGGGGATTGAGACCCCCAATTTGGGGGGTAAAAGACCCCCGAGGTTCCCCCCCGGGTATTGGGGTCCCCATTTGGGGTCTCAATTTGGGGAGGGGGCGAGAAACCCCCAAATGTTTGAGACCCCCAGAGGGGTTTTGGGGTCCCCATTTGGGGTGAAAAGACCCCCAAGGTTGGGGGCTAAACCCCCCCCAGACCCCCGGGATATTTGGGGGTCTCAATTTGGGAGGGTCAGGAGACCCCAAATGTTGAGACCCCCAGAGGGTTTTGGTCCCATTTGGGGCCTTAATTGGGGAGGGCGAGAAACCCCCAAATGTTTGAGACCCCCCCTGGGGTTTTGGGGTCCCCATTTGGGGTCTCAATTTGGGGAGGGGTCCAGGAGACCCCAAATGTTTGAGACCCCCAGAGGGGTTTTGGGGTCCCCATTTTGGGGTGAGACCCCCGGATTGGGGGACAAAGGGACCCCCATGGAATCTCTATTTGGGGAGGGGGCGAGAAAAACCCCCAAATATTTGAGACCCCACCCCAAATACCTGAAGACCCCCCCCAAAATTTATTGGGGGCACCTGGGAGTGGAGAGACCCCCAAAATTGAGGGGGGAGGAGGGGAAACGACCCCCAAAAATAGGGGGGGGGAGAAGGGGAAACGACCCCCAAAATGGGGTGGGGGAGGGGAAACGACCCCCAAAATTGGGGGGGGGGGGAGGGGAAACGACCCCCAAAAATTAATGGAACATTCCCCCTCCCCAAATTCCCAATGAGGAGGGAACGGGACCACCCACCCCAAATATTTGGGGATTTTTTAGGACCCCCCCCCCCCCAAAATTTATTGGGGGCACCTGGGAGTGGAGAGACCCCCAAAAATTAGGGGGGGGGGGGGAGGGGAAACGACCCCAAAAATTGGGGTGGGGGGGAGGGGAACGACCCCCAAAAATTAATGGAACATTCCCCCTCCCCAAATTCCCAATGAGGAGGGAACGGGACCACCCCCCCCCCAAATTTTTGGACTCTTCCAGATGTTTTGGGTGGGGGAGGGGCGGGATTTGGAGCTTTGCCCCTCCCCCAATTCCCGCCAATCCCGGCCCTTGGAATTTCGGGAAATTCCCAAAAGTTCCCAAAAATTCCGGGAAATTTCCCCCCCCCCCCCCCCCCAAAATCACCCTTGGGACCCCCCACCCTGCGGTGACGTCATCACGCGGGCGGCTCTGACGTCATCAGAGCAAGGAATCGCCAAAATAAGAGAAAACCCCCCCAAATTTTGGGGGGAATTTTGGGGTTCCCCCCTCAGGAATTCAAGGCCGGAGCCCCAATTTGGGGAGGGGGCGCCTTTATTGGGGTACGGGGGGGATTTGGGGACCCCCCCAGGCACGAATCAACCCCGAATTGGGGATTTTGGGGTCCAAATTTGGGATTTTTGGGGTCGAAATTTGGGATTTTTGGGGTCTCTCTTCTTCCCCCACCCCAAAATTTGGGATTTTTGGGGTCTAAATTTGGGATTTTTGGGTCTAAATTTGGGATTTTGGGGTCTCTGTTCTTCTCCCCACCCCAAATTTGGAATTTTTGGGGTCTAAATTTGGGATTTTTGGGGTTTAAATTTTGGATTTTGGGGTCTCTCTTCTTCCCTGACCCCAAAATTTGGGATTTTTGGGGTCCAAATTTGGGATTTTTGGGGTCCAAATTTGTGATTTTGGGGTCTCTGTTCTTCCCCCACCCCAAAATTTGGGATTTTTGGGGTCTCTCTTCTTCCCCCACCCCAAATTTGGGATTTTGGGGTCTAAATTTGGGATTTTTGGGGTCTAAATTTGGGATTTTGGGGTCTCTCTTCTTCCCCCACCCCAAAATTTGGGATTTTTGGGGTCTCTGTTCTTCTCCCCACCCCAAATTTGGGATTTTTGGGGTCTAAATTTGGGATTTTTGGGGTCTCTGCTCTTCCCCCACCCCAAAATTTGGGATTTTTGGGGTCTAAATTTGGGATTTTTGGGGTTTCTGTTCTTCCACAGATCCCCAAATTTGGGATTTTTGGGGTCTAAATTTGGGATTTTTGGGGTCTAAATTTGGGATTTTGGGGTCTAAATTTGGGATTTTGGGGTCTCTGTTCTTCCCCCACTCCAAATTTGGGATTTTTGGGGTCTCTGCTCTTTTCCAAATTTGGGATTTTTGGGGTCTCTGTTCCTGCATTACCCCCAAATTTGGGATTTTTGGGGTCTAAATTTGCGATTTTTGGGGTTTCTGCTCTTCCCCCACACCCCAAATTTGGGATTTTTGGGTGCAAATTTGGGATTTTTGGGGTCTAAATTTGGGATTTTTGGGGTCTCTGTTCTCCCCCCCAAAATTTGGGATTTTTGGGGTTGAAATTTGGGATTTTTGGGGTCTCTGTTCTCTCCCCACCCCAAAATTTGGGATTTTTGGGGTTCTGTTTATTTTTTTTTTTTTTTTTTTTTTTTTTTTTTTTTCACAACCCCAAATTTAGGATTTTTAGGGTTTAAATTTGGGATTTTTGGGGTCTAAATTTGGGATTTTTGGGGTCTCTGCTCTTTTCCAAATTTGGGATTTTTGGGGTCTAAATTTGGGATTTTTGGGGTTTAAATTTGGGATTTTTGGGGTCTCTGTTCTTCTCCCACCCCCAAAATTTGGGATTTTTGGGGTCTAAATTTGGGATTTTTGGGGTTTAAATTTGGGATTTTGGGGTCTAAATTTGGGATTTTGGGGTCTAAATTTGGGATTTTGGGGTCTCTGTTCTTCTTCCACCCCCAAATTTGGGATTTTTGGGGTACAAATTTGGGATTTTTGGGGTTTCTGCTCCTGCCTTACCCCCCAAATTTGGGATTTTTGGGTCTCGCTCTTGCCTTACCCCAAATTTGGGATTTTGGGGTCTCTCTTCTTCCCCCACCCCAAAATTTGGGATTTTTGGGGTCTCTGTTCTTCCCCCACCCCAAATTTGGGATTTTTGGGGTCTAAATTTGGGATTTTTGGGGTCTCTGGGGGTGATTTTAGGGTTTTTTGGGGTGGATTTGGGACTTTTTTGGGGTTTTTTGGGGTGGTTTCAAGGATCATTTTTGGGTTGTTTATTTGGGTGGTTTTGGGATCCTTTTCCAAGTGGGCGGAGATTTGGGATCGGTTTTTGGGATTGGGAAAGATTTTTGGCAAATTTTGTCATTTTTGTGGTCGCTTTGGGATTTTTAAATTATTCAGGGATTTTTTGGGGGTGGATGCAGTTTTTAAGCCAATTTTTGGGGTTTTTTTGGTTGTTTTTATTGAGATTTTTGGGGTTTTTTTGGTTGTTTTTATTGAGATTTTTGGGGTTTTTTGGTTGTTTTTATTGAGATTTTTGGGTTTTTTTGGAGTAGTTTTTAAGCTGATTTTTTTTCCTGGTTGTTTTTATTGAGATGGTGTTTTGGGGCGATTTTTGGGGTGATTTCTGGGGTTATTTTTGACATTTTGGAACGGGGTTTTTCGGGGTTGTTTTTGCTGTAGGAAAGGAGAAATTTTGGATTTTTGGGTTTTTTTGGGGCAGTTTTTAAGCAGATTTTTGGGTTTTTTCCTGGTTGTTTTTATTGAGATGTTGTTTTTGGGGTGATTTTTGGGGTGATTTTTGGTTTTTTGGGGCAGTTTTTAAGCAGATTTTTGGGATTTTTTGGATTACAGACCATTTTTTCAGGTTGTTTTTATTGAGCTGTTGTTTTTGGGGTGATTTTTGGGATTTTTTGGGGTTTCAGGCCTGGATGCTGCTCTTGGTGCTGAAGGCCAGGTAATAAACCAGGAGCCCGACGGCCGCGGCCACGACCTCGGTGGAGACCCAGGGCCCGCTCCAGGCGCCCTGCGGGGAAAAGGGGGCACCCAAAACATCAATGGGCACCCCAAAACCTTAATGGGCACCCCAAAACCTCCATGGGAGCCCCAAAACCGCCATGGGCACCCCCAGAGCCCCCAAAACCTTCCCAGGATACCCCAAAATCCCCAGAGCAACCCAAAACCTCCCCAAACATCCCCAGGATACCCCAAAATCTCCATGGGCACCCCAAAACCTTCATGGGCACCTCAAAACACCCCAGAGCCCCCAAAACGACCCCAGGACACCCCAAAACTTCCCTGGGCACCCCAAAATCCCCCAGAGCAACCCAAAACCTCCCCAAACATCCCCAGGATACCCCAAAATATCCATGGGGACCCCAAAAACTCCATGGGGACCCCAAAATATCAATGGGAACCCCAAAATCTCAATGGGCACCCCAAAACCTTAATGGGCACCCCAAAACCTCCATGGGAGCCCCAAATCTTCATGGGAGCCCCAAAATCCCACCAGGGCACCCCAAAACCCCCCAGAACACTCCCAGGGCACCCCAAAACCTCCATGTACACCCCAAAACACCCATGAGCACCCCAAAACCTCCCTGGGCACCCCAAAATCTCCCTGGGCATCCCAAAACACCCCTGGGAGCCCAAAACCTTCATGGGCACCCCAAAACCTCGATGGGGACCCCAAACCTTCATGGGCACCCCAAAACCTTCATGGGAGCCCCAAAACCTCCCTGGGCACCCCAAAACCTGCATGGGCACCCCCAGAGCCCCCAAAATCTCCCTGGGCACCCCCAAAAAAACCCACTAGGACACCCCAAAAACCCCTCTGGGCACCCCAAAACCTCCCAGGATACCTCAAAATCCCCCAGAGGACCCCCAAAACACCCAGAGCACCCCAAAACCCCTCCAGGGCACCCCAGAACCTTCCCAGACACCTCAAAACCCCCCAGGATACACCAAAACCTCCCAGAGCCCCCCAAAACCTCGCTGGGCACCCCAAAATCCCCCAAAACCCTCCCAGAGCACCCCAAACTCCCCTCAGATACCCCAGAACACCCCAGAGCACCCCAAAATCTCCCTGGGCACCCCAAAACCTCCCAGGATACCCAAAACCCCCCAGAGCACTCCCTGGTCACCTCAAAACACCCAGAGCACCCCAAAACCCACCCAGGGCACCCCAAACACCCCCAGAGCACCCCAAAACCTTCATGGGCACCCCAAAACCTCCCTGGGCACCCCAAAACCTCCATGGGAGCCCCAAAACCTCCCTGGGCACCCCAAAACATCCATGGGCACCCCAAAATCCCCCAGAGCACCCCAAAATCCTCCAGGATACCCCAAAATCTCCCAGGATACCCCAAAACACCCCTGGGAGCCCCAAAATCCCCCAGAGCACCCCAAAACACCCCAGGGCACCCCAAAACACCCCTGGGAGCCCCAAAATCCCACCCAGGATACCCCAAAACCTCCATGGGCACCCCAAAACCTTCATGGGCACCCCAAAACCTTCCTGGGAGCCCCAAAACCTTCATGGGCACCCCAAAATCTCCATGGGCACCCCAAAACACCCCTGGGAGCCCCAAAACCTTCATGGGCACCCCAAAATCCCCTCCAGGGCACCCCAAAACCTCCCAGGGCACCCCAAAACACCCAGAGCACCCCAAAATCCCATCCAGGGCACCCCAAAGCCCCCCAGGACACCCCAAAAACTCCAGGATATTCCAAAACACCCCCAGGACACCCCAAAATCCCCCAGAGCACTCCCAGGGCACCCCAGAACCTCCCAGGACACCCCAAAAACACCTCTGGGCACCCCAAACCTTCATGGGCACCCCAAAACCTCCATGGGAGCCCCAAAACCTTCATGGGCACCCAGAAACCCCTATGGGAGCCCCAAAACCTCCATGGGAGCCCCAAAACCTCCATGGGCACCCCAAAATCCCACCCAGGGCCCCCAAAATCCCCCAGAGCACCCCAAAACCTCCATGGGCACCCCAAAACCTTCATGGGCACCCCAAAATCCCCCTGGGCACCCCAAAACCCCCCAAATGACCCCAAAATGACCCCAGGGCACCCCAAAATCTCCCTGAGCACCCCCAAAAAACCCACTAGGACACCCCAAAAACCCCCTGGGACACCCCAAAAACTCCCAGGATACCTCAAAATCCCCCAGAGGACCCCCAAAACCTCCCTGGGCACCCCAAAAGCCCCCAGGACACCCCAAAACCCCTCTGGGCCCCCCAAAAACGCATCCAGAGCACCCCAAAATCCCCCAGGGCACCCCAAAACCTTCCTGGGAGCCCCAAAACCTTCATGGGCACCCCAAAATCCCACCCAGGGCACCCCAAAACCCACCCAGGGCCCCCAAAATCCCCCAGAGCACCCCCAGGGCACCCCAGAACAACCCCAGGACAACCTGAAACCCCCCAGAGCCCCCCAAAACCCCCCAGGGCACCCCAAAACCTCCCTGAGCACCCCCAAAAAACCCACTAGGGCACCCCAAAAACTCCAGGATATTCCCAAAACCCCCCAGGACACCCCAAAATCCCCAAGAGCATTCCCTGGTCACCTCAAAACACCCAGAGCACCCCAAAACCTCCTGGGACCCCAAAACCTCCTTGGGACCTCAAAACGACCCCAGGACACCCCAAAACCTCCCGAGCACCCCAAAATCCCCCAGAGCACTCCCAGGGCCCCCCAAAACCTCCTGGGCACCCCAAAATCCCCCAAAACCCCCCAGAGCACCCCAAACTCCCCTCAGACACCCCAAAATCAACCTGGGCACCCCAAAACACCCCAGAGCACCCCAAAAACCCCCTGGGACACCCCAAAAATGCCTGGGACCCCCCCCAAATTCCCCTCTCAGAGCCACCCACAGCCCCAAATCCCCTCCAATCCCCTCCAAAACCCCACAGGGCCCTTCCAGCACCCCCAAACTGGGTGAGGGAACCCCCAAAATGTTGGGGGGACCCCCCAGGATGGCCCCCAAACCCACCCTGTGCTCGACGCTGACGGTGAAGAGCGGCCGGATCCGCGACACGTCCTCGTTGTTCCGCTGCGCCTGCGGGGTTGGGGACCCCTCAGGTTTGGGGTTCAGTTTGGGTCCCTTCTTCTTTTTGGGGCTGAATTTGGGGTCCCAGCTCCTTTTTGGGGCTGAATTTGGGGTTCCCCCTCTTTTTTGGGGCTCAATTTTGGGGGTCCCTTTTTCTTTTTGGGGCTCATTTTGGGGTTCCCTTCTTCTTTTTGGGGCTCAATTTGGGGGGTCCCCTGATTTTTGGGGCTGAATTTGGGGCTCCCCCCCTTTTTTTGGGGCTCAATTTGGGGGGACCCCCTCATTTTTGGGGTTCAATTTGGGGTCTCTTCTTCTTTTTGGGGCTGAATTTGGGGTGTCCTCCTCTTTTTTGGGGCTCAATTTGGGGTTCCCTTCTTCTTTTTGGGGCTCAATTTGGGGTTCCCCTTTAATTTGGTGCTGAAATTGGGGTCCTCCCATCTTTC
This sequence comes from Zonotrichia leucophrys gambelii, assembly GCF_028769735.1. Classification (NCBI taxonomy): domain Eukaryota; kingdom Metazoa; phylum Chordata; class Aves; order Passeriformes; family Passerellidae; genus Zonotrichia; species Zonotrichia leucophrys. Next base: position 42,070 of record NW_026992580.1, read on the forward strand.
TTTTGGGGCTCAATTTGGGAGGCCCCCTTATTTTTGGGGTTCAATTTGGGGGTCTCCTTCTTCTTTTGGGACTGAATTTGGAGTGTCCTCCTCTTTTTGGGCTCAATTTGGGGTCCCCCCTCTTTCTTGGGCTCAATTTTGGGTCCCTCTTCCTGGCTCAAAATGGGGTCTTTTGTTCTTTTTGGGGCTCAATTTGGAGTTCCCCTTTAATTTGGGGCTGAATTTGGGGTTCCCCCCCTTTTTTTGGGACTGAATTTGGGGTGTCCTCCTCATTTTTGGGGTTCATTTGGGTCCCCCTCATTTTTGGGGTTCAATTGGGGGTCCCTTCTTCTTTTTGGGGCTCAATTTTGGGTTCCCTGCTCAATTTTGAGGATAATTTTGGGGTTCCCCTTCTTTTTGGGCTGGAATTGGGGTACTCCCATTTCTTGGGGTTCATTTGGGTCCCTTCTTCTTTTTGGGACTCAATTTGGGGTTCCCTTTCTTTTTGGGGCTGAATTTTGGGTTCTCTCCTCCATTTTAGGGCTCAATTTGGGGTTTCCTCCCTTATTTTGGGGTGCTGGCTGTGCCCCCAATTTTGGGGCTGAATTTGGGGTTCCCTTCTCGTTTTGGGCTGAATTTTTTTTCTCATTTTGGGGCTGAATTTGGCGATTTCTCCTCAATTTTGGGACTGAATTTTTTTCCTCAACTTTGGGGCTGAATTTGGGGATTTCTCCTCAATTTTGGGGCTGAATCTTTTTTCTCAATTTCGGGCTGAATTTGGGGTTCTTCCCTCAATTTTGGGGCTGAATTTGGGTTTTTCCTCTCAATTTTGGGGCTGAATTTGGGGATTTCTCCTCAATTTTGGGGCTGAATTTTTTCCTCAATTTTGGGGCTGAATTTGGGGTTTTCCTCTCAATTTTGGGGCTGAATTTGGGGTTCCCTCCTCAATTTCAGGACTCAATTTTTTCCTCTATTTTGGGGCCCAATTTGGGGTTCCCTTCTCAGTTTTGGGGCTGAATTTTTTTTCTCAATTTTGGGGCTAAATTGGGGTTTTTCCTTCAATTTTGGGGCCGAATTTGGGGATTTTCCCTCAATTTCGGGCGAAATTTGGGGTTTTTCTTCTCAATTTGGGGATTCTCCTCATTTTGGGGCTGAATTTGGGGTTCCCCCTCATTTTGGGGCCAAATTTGGGGTTTCTCCTCGATTTTGGGGCTGAATTTGGGGATTCTCCTCGAATTTTGGGCTGAATTTTTTTCTCAATTTTGGGGTAAATTTGGGTTTTCCCCCAATTTTGGGGCGAATTTGGGCTGATTGGTTCTCCATCAATTTAGGCTGAATTTGGGGTTCCTCCTCAATTTTGGGGCTGAATTTTTTCCTCAATTTTCGGGGCTGAATTTGGGGATTTTCCTCAATTTTGGGGTCAATTTGAGATTTCTCCTCAATTTTGGGGCTAAATTTGGGTTTTTCCCCCAATTTTGGGGCTGAATTTGGGTTTCCCTCCTCAGTTTTAGGGCTGAATTTTTTTTCTCAATTTCGGGGCTAAATTTGGGTTTTTCCCCCAATTTTGGGGTCAAATTTGGCGATTTCTCCTCAATTTTGGGGCTGAATTTGGGGTTCTTCCCTCAATTTTGGGGCTGAATTTGTCCTCATTGGTCTGAATTTGGGCTAATTTGGGGATTTCTCCTCAATTTTGGGGCCAAATTTGAGGTTTCCTAATTTTGGGGATGATTGGATTCTCCTCTATTTCAGGGTCAATTTTTTTCCTCAATTTTGGGGTTAAATTTGGGTTTTTCCCCTCAATTTTAGGGCTCAGATTCAGGGTGCTGTCTGACTCCTGCTCAGTTTCAATGGGGGATAAATCAGGGGGGATTTTGGGGGTCCCAGAGCCCCCCCAGAATTGGGGAGGGGTCCCCACCTTGCGCAGGGCACTGTAGGATTCCTCATCAAAGAATTTCACCTCGTAGGTGCCCGAGTGCGCCTGGCGATGCTCCAGGCTCCAGGAGACCTGGGGGGGAATTGGGGGGCTGGGAGAGCGGAGACCCCTCCCCAAATTCATCCTGACCCCTCCCCAAATTCATCCTGAACCAAATTCATCCTGAACTTCCCCAAATTCATCCTGAACTTCCCCAAATTCATCCTGAACCTCCCCAAATTCATCCTGAACCAAATTCATCCTGACCCAAATTCATCCTGACCCCTCCCCAAATTCATCCTGACCCCTCCCCAAATTCATCCTGAACCTCCCCAAATTCATCCTGAACCTCCCCAATTCCTGACCCTCCCCAAATTCATCCTGAACCAAATTCATCCTGACCCTCCCCAAATTCATCCTGAACCCTCCCCAAATTCATCCTGAAACTTCCCCAAATTCATCCTGAAAATCCCCAATTCATCCTGAACCTCCCCAAATTCATCCTGACACCTCCCCAAATTCATCCTGAACCAAATTCATCCTGAACCTCCCCAAATTCTCCTGAATTCCTCAATCTCCGACTCCAAAATTCATCCTGAACCTCCCAAATTCATCCTGACCCTCCCCAAATTCTTCCTGAACCAAATTCATCCTGACCCCTCCCAAATTCATCCTGAACCTCCCAAACCATCCTGACCCCTCCCCAAATTCATCCTGAACCAAATTCATCCTGACCCCTCCCAAATTCATCCTGAACTCCCAAATTCATCCTGACCCCTCCCCAAATTCATCCTGACCTCCCCAAATTCATCCTGAACCAAATTCATCCTGAACCTCCCCAAATTCATCCTGACCCTCCCAAATTCATCCTGAACTCCAAATTCATCCTGACCCCAAATTCATCCTGAACTCCCAAATTCATCCTGACCCTCCCCAAATTCATCCTGAACCTTCCCAAATTCATCCTGACCCCTCCCCAAATTCATCCTGAACCCAAATTCATCCTGACCCCTCCCAAATTCAGCCCGACCCCTCCCAAATTCATCCTGAACCTCCCCAAATTCAGCCGACCCCTCCCCAAATTCATCCTGAACCAAATTCATCCTGACCCCCCCCAAATTCATCCTGACCCCTCCCCAAATTCATCCTGAACCCAAATTCATCCTGACCCCCCCCAAATTCATCCTGACCAAATTCATCCTGAACCTCCCCAAATTCATCCTGAACCTCCCAAATTCAAATTCATCCTGACCCCTCCCCAAATTCATCCTGACCCTCCCCAAATTCATCCTGAACCTCCCCAAATTCATCCTGACCCCTCCCAAATTCATCCTGACCCTCCCACAAATATTCATCCTGAACCTCCCCAAATTCATCCTGACCCTCCCCAAATTCATCCTGAACTCCCCAAATTCATCCTGACCCCCAAATTCATCCTGAACCACCCCAAATTCATCCTGACCCTCCCCAAATTCATCCTGACCCTCCCCAAATTCATCCTGAACCAAATTCATCCTGAACTTCCCCAAATTCATCCTGAACCAAATTCATCCTGACCCCTCCCCAAATTCATCCTGAACCTCCCCAAATTCATCCTGAACTTCCCAAATTCATCCTGACCCCTCCCCAAATTCATCCTGAACTCCCCAAATTCATCCTGACCCCTCCCCAAATTCATCCTGAACCCTCCCCAAATTCATCCTGAACTCCACAAATTCATCCTGAACCTTCCCAAATTCATCCTGAACCAAATTCATCCTGACCCCTCCCAAATTCATCCTGACCCCTCCCCAAATTCATCCTGAACCTCCCCAAATTCATCCTGACCCCTCCTCAAATTCATCCTGAACCTCCCCAAATTCATCCTGAACCTCCCCATCCCTGACCCCTCCCCAAATTCATCCTGACCCTCCCCAAATTCATCCTGACCCCTCCCCAAATTCATCCTGAACCTCCCCAAATTCATCCTGAACTTCCCCAAATTCATCCTGACCCTCCCCAAATTCATCCTGAACCTCCCCAAATTCATCCTGACCCCTCCCCAAATTCATCCTGACCCCTCCCCAAATTCACCTCGACACCCTCCCCAAATTCATCCTGAACTCCCAAATCATCCTGAACTCCCAAATTCATCCTGACCCCTCCCCAAATTCATCCTGACCTCCCCAAATTCATCCTGAACCAAATTCATCCTGACCCCTCCCCAAATTCATCCTGACCCCTCCCCAAATTCATCCTGAACCAAATTCATCCTGACCCTCCCAAATTCATCCTGAACCTCCCCAAATTCATCCGAACCAAATTCATCCTGACCACTCCCCAAATTCATCCTGACCCTCCCCAAATTCATCTGAACCAAATTCATCCTGACCCCTCCCAAATTCATCCTGAACCTTCCCAAATTCCCTGACCCCTCCCCAAATTCATCCTGACCCCCCCAAATTCATCCTGAACCCTCCCCAAATTCATCCTGAACTCCCAAATTCATCCTGACCCCTCCCCAAATTCATCCTGAACTTCCCCAAATTCATCCTGAACCAAATTCATCCTGACCCCTCCCCAAATTCATCCTGAACCTCCCCAAATTCATCCTGAACCAAATTCATCCTGACCCCTTCCCCAAATTCATGCCCAACCCCTCCCCAAATTCATCCTGACCCTCCCAAATTCATCCTGACCCCTCCCCAAATTCATCCTGACCCTCCCAAATTCATCCTGACCCCTCCCCAAATTCATCCTGAACCCCCCAAATTCTTCCTGACCCTCCCAAATTCATCCTGACCCCTCCCAAATTCATCCTGAACCTCCCCAAATTCATCCTGAACCAAATTCATCCTGAACCCCCAAATTCATCCTGACCCCTCCCCAAATTCATCCTGAACCTCCCAAATTCATCCTGACCCTCCCCAAATTCATCCTGACCCTCCCCAAATTCATCCTGAACCAAATTCATCCTGACCCTCCCAAATTCATCCTGACCCTCCCAACACCTCCAGAACCTCCCCTTCATCCTGAACCCTCCCAAACCTCCAGGACCCAATCTCCTGAGCCCCCCAAATCCCTCCTGGACCTCCAGACAACCTGAGCCCCCCAAATCCCTCCCAGGTGACCCCAACTCACCTGAACCCCTCACTAAACCCCTCCCAGGACCCTCATGAACCCCTCTCAAACCCTCCCCAGATACCCAGACTCCCTGACCCCTCCCCAATTACCCAACCCTCCCAGGACCCCTGAGCCCCCCAAATTCCCTCCAGGTACCACCCTGAACCCCCAAACCCTCCATGACCCCCCCCAAATCACCTGCCCTCCCCAAACCTCATCCTGACCCCAAATCCCTCTCCAAATCCCTGAACTCACCCAAATTCATCCCCAGCCCACTCTGACCCCCAAACCCCTCCCCAACCATCCCTGACCCTCAAAACCTCCTACCCTCCCAATCCTCCTGAGCCCCCCAAACCTCCTCCCAGTACCCAGAATCCCCTGACCCCCAACCCCTCCAGGACCCAGGACCCCTGAGCCCCCCAAATCCCTCCCCTCCAACTCCCTGACCCCCCAATCCCCCAGACCCACCCCACCTGACCTCCCCAAATACCTCCCAGTCCACCCTCCCTGAGCCCCCCAAATTCCCCCCAGACCCCTACCTCACCTCCCAGTCCCTGACCCCCTGAGCCCCCTAATTCCCCCCCTCACCTGACCTCCCACGTTCACTGAAGCCCGTTCATCGTACAGAGCCCGTCGGGGGTCGGGGCCAGTTTGGGGGTCCCTCACACCCCCCCAAAGCTCGATAAAAATCCCTGGATGGGTTTTTCAATAGCTGGTTTAAAGTCTTGTTAAAACCTGATTTGGTGATTTTGTTAATAATTGTAATTATTGCTCTGTGTCTGCCTGGTCTGCTTGGATTTTAGCACCAAACCCTGCAAAAATCTGAGTTTCTGACTCAAATATAAAAAAAGGGAAATGCAGATGAGTCTGACAGCTGAGCTTAGTTAATAGAACAAATAATTGATGATTTTTGAGGGTATCCAGACAGAGCTGTCAGCATAAAAACAAGTTACAAAAAATACATAAAAACTTTTATAAGCTAAATCACATGTATAAATAAAAGTGTAAATGTGCCTCGTTAAATTTCTGTAAAACTTTCAAAGCTGAGTTAATAGAAAAAATAACAATTAATGATTTTTGAGTGTATCTATACAAGACTATCAGCATGAAAACAAATTAGAAAAAAATTAAAAAATTTTGTAAGCTAAATGACGTGTATAAATAAATATCTATACCTGCCTCATTAAATTTCTGTAAAACTTTTAAAGATAAATTAATAGAAAAAAATAACAATTAATGATTTTTGAGTGTATCTATACAAGGCCATCAGCATGAAAACAAATGAGAAAAGTTACATAAAAATTTTTATAAACTAAAGGACGTGTATAAGTAGATGTGTATAAGTATCTCATTAAATCTCTGTAAAATCCCAATTGATAGAAAAAATAACAATTGATGATTTTTGAGTATATCCATACAAGGCCATCAGCACAGAAAAAAATTAGAAAAGACACATTAAAAAATTTATAAGCTAAATGACATGCATAAATACATGTCAATACCTGCCTCATTAAATTTTTGTAAAGCTTTTATCTATTATATTAACGTTAATTTTTTGCACCTATAAATCTAATATTACTTATATTTATACAATTTTAATACATTTATAATACAGTATAATTATATATGTAAATACATATAATATATATATTATATATATACATATAATGATATAATACATTTATACTAAATAAATAATTTTTAATACATTATAATTATATATATAAATACATATAATATATATATTATATGTATAAATACATATAATAATATAATGCAATTATACTAAATATAATAGCTATATAAACATAACATGAACAATATTATTTAGTATTATACAATAAATAAATGCACCAACTAAATATAATAAAGTTATTGTGATGTAACTAATGACTTAAAATTATGCTATGTTAAGAGGATATAAACTGGAGAAATATATATATTATATATATAAATACATATAGCAATATAATACATTTATATTAAATATAATAGCTATATAAACATAACATGAGCAATATTATTTAATATCATACAATAAATAAATGCACCAACTAAATATAATAAAGTTATTGTGATGTAACTAATGACTTAAAATTATGCTATGTTAAGAGAATATAAATTGGAGGACGTGGAAAATAATTTTTTTGTTGTTTTTGGACCCTGATCCCGTGTTTGTGAGTGTGTGTGTGTCCCACCAAGGGGGCGCTGTCTCACCTGGGCTCCGTTCTTGCACACCAGCGAAATCTCCACCACGAAGACGCTCTCGGAGGCGATGACGGCGTCCGAGGTGGTGTAATAGGAGGGGGCGATGGTGGGCTCGGGGCACGGCTCGCCTGGGGAGGGGGCTCGGCTGAGGGACCCCCTCCTCAGAACCCACAAAGCCTCAAAACCGCCCTTAAAACCCAACCCCGAGACCCCAAAAATTGTCCCAGAGCACCCCAGGGACCCCACTGACCTGAACCCCCCCCTCCTCAGGAACCCACCCTCACTTGAGCGGCCAAAATCCCCCTCCCCAAATGCACCTGAGGCACCAAAAGACCCCCAAAGGCCCGGGACCTCCATTCCTGAGGGACCCTCAGGGACAGCACTGGCCATGGGACCCCCGATCCCCCCATGGAGCCTCTGATCCCCCTCATGGAACCCTCGATGCCCCCTCATGGAACCCCCGACCCCCCCATGGGAGCCCCGATCCCCCTCATGGAACCCTCGATGCCCCTCATGGGAACCCCGATCCCCCTCATGGGAGCCCCCGATCCCCCTCATGGGACCCCCGATCCCCCTCATGGAGCCCCCGATCCCCTCATGGAACCCCCGATCCCCCTCATGGAACCCTCGATGCCCCCATGGAGCCCCAGATCCCCCTCATGGAGCCCCGATCCCCCTCATGGGACCCCCGATCCCCCTCATGGGAGCCCCGATCCCCCTCATGGAGCCCCCGATCCCCCTCATGGGACCCCCGATCCCCCCATGGAGCCCCTGATCCCCCTCATGGGACCCCCGATCCCCCCATGGAGCCCCCGATCCCCCCATGGAGCCCCCGATCCCCCTCATGGGACCCTCGATGCCCCCATGGAGCCCCCGATCCCCCTCATGGGAGCCCCGATCCCCCCCATGGAGCCCCTGATCCCCCCATGGAGCCCCAGATCCCCTCATGGGAGCCCCGATCCCCCCTCATGGGAGCCCCGATCCCCCTCATGGGAACCCCACTCCCTGCTCAGGGGATCCCAAATCCCCTCATGGAACCATCGATCCTTCCCCCTCATGGAGCTCCGGTCCCCCCTCATGGAATCCCTGCTCCTTCCCCGCCCGGGACC
>NW_026992581.1:0-50358 GCF_028769735.1 Zonotrichia leucophrys gambelii
TGCCCCGCCCCAAACCATCTAATCACCACGGGTCTCCCCGCAGGAACACCGGACTCCCTATGCACCGATCTAACCAATCACCGCGCGTTTCCCCTCGGCAACTCCTGCCTTCTTTGCCTCTATGCAGCCAATCACCGTGCACTGCCCCCGCCCCTTCCCTGTCAATCACCATGCCCTATACGAAACCAACCAATTACCGGGCTTCTCCCCTAAGCAACTCCCGCCCTCCCCGCGCGTACCAGCCAATCATAGCCGAGCCCGAAGCGGTGCCCGATGACCCTGGGGTCGGGCATGGAGCGGGCGCCCCCTCCCCCCCCCGCCCCCTCAGGACCCCCTCAGGGACCCCCGGGAGCCGCCCCGGGCTCGGGCGGGTCCTGCGGGAGGCGCTGGAGAGAGCGGGGGAGGCGCTGGGAGAGGACGGGGGGCTCCGGGAGCTGCTGAGGAGGCGCAGGGACAGGTGAGGGGTCCTGGAGGGGTCGTGAGGGGAATTTGGGGAGGGGTCTTGAAGACGTTTGGAGGGATTTGGGGAGGGTCTGGGGCGAACCTGAGGGGGTTTTAGCGGGGTCTGGGGGTGCTGGGGAGGCTTTGGAGGGGAATTTGGGGAGGGGTCCTCGGGTTGTCACGATCCGTCCTCACGGACAGGTTTTGTGATGGTTCATGGATTTGATCTCGGGGTGCATAAAGAACCAACAAGGTACAAGGGGGTTTGCAATGATAATCGAAACAAATGCACTTTTATTGAATGAGCACAGCAAAACGTGATAGAGGGATTAAGGGAGAGAAAAAGATGGGGGAAGAGAGAGACAAAAGAGAGAGAGAGAAAGAGAGAGGGAATAGAGCTACCAAACGTAGAGACGAAGTCCTTTGGTCCAGTCCAGTCGAGGATCCGCTGTTACGTCGGGGAGATCTCGAAGTCTCTCGCTAACTCAGAGGTTTTTATTATGATAACTCTATTGGAAATTGCAAGGGAGGGGAAACAGATACAATAAGGAATAGATGTAACAGGTAGTCCATGCTCTCAGCAGTAAGCGAGAGCCATTGTCTTCTTGGTCCAGCGGTCACAACCTGCAGGCAAACATCTCGCTTTGGTCAGCTTGCCTCCCCCACACACCTGCCCTGGGCTGGGGGTTTCAGTCCCAGTCCTTGGAAGGAGCAGAGGGGCCTTTTCACATGGGGGTTCCATGTCTCAGTCCTTGATGGAGAGGCTCCTTCCATCTCAGTCTGTCTGTCCCGGTGGTTGTAAAACAGGTGAGGGTCTTCTGTGGGGGGACCACCTGAAACTCAGGAGAAGTCCAGCCAGGCCGAGAGGTGGGACAGCTCCCAAGGCTGTTGTTGCACAAAGGGCACGGTGCCCCTTCTTCTTCTCCTTGGGCTCAGTGCAGCACACAGCAAACAACACCTGTGAGAACAATGGCTTAGCACTGTGCTCTCAGGTCTCGGGGCCATTGGTGTGTGTAACTTTCTCCTACAAAGCCAGAGATTTTCGGGGTGGGGTCTTCTCTTCATCGGTCCCCAAATGAAGATCATGAGGCAGATGAGGGAAAATTCAGATGGGCTCTCGCAAGGACCAATTTCAAGTCTTTATTGTTTCTGTTGGGTATGGTCCATTTGCTTGCCTCAGCTGGAGGTTGTACTTGTGAAAAACGCGAATCACTTGGTTTTAGAATTTTACAAGTTTAATAGTAATAAAATTTTTATAAAAATAGTAATATAATTAGAGTAATAAAAATTTGAATAACTGAGATTTAGGATGATACAAGGTAATAATAAGAAAGAGTTACTGACACTCTGGGTATCTTTTTCTGGGCAAACTAAGCCCAAACAAGTACACACATGTAAAGAGGTTAACCCTTAAAAGCAATAGCCAATTGCATATTAATGCATCTCATACATGATGCATAAATTCTATTCAAACAAAGGATTCTGTCTGGTCAGTGTCAACTTCTTCCTTTGAATGCTAATGGAGTCTTTAGAGCTGAGCAAGGCGGAAAAAAGTTTCTTCTGATAATGGAGCAATGAATTCTTTTTTCTGAAAGATTTGTCTGCCCTATGGCTGCCTTCTGGTGTGAATACCTCATTCCTTTCTTTAAAAAATATCCTACTGGTGAAGATTGCAATGCAAGATGTTTTCAATTGCCATCTGTATAGCAGATTACCTTTGTCAAGTGGGCAGTTTGCCTTATCTCTCTCTTTGAGTGACCACATTCACCTCCCTCGGGAGGGGACATCTGCTGATAACAGACTATTGAATGTCACTGCATGACTGATAAGAGCTAAAACATCTCATTGTGAGATGCTCCGCCCAGAGGGAGGAGCCAGGCATTGCTACCCAGATATAATCCAGAGGTTTTTGAGACACCAGCACAGCTTTCTCCACTGGATTCCACAGAAGAACAGCAGCTGCCTCTTCTTCCACTGGATCTTCAGAGGAAGAACACATCCTTCGCTGCAGGACCCCCTTGCTCCAACAGACCCACCCCTGACCCTGCAGGAGGACTGCAGCCACATTTCCAATTGGACTGCCACCAACACCCCACAGGGTGTCAGGTTGGCTTCTGACTCTGTCAGTGTTGTTCTAGTGTACTGCATTGTTTATTTTATTCTTTTTTTTTCTTTTCCCTATTAAAGAACTGTTATTTCCTGCTCCAATATTTTTGCCTGAGAGCCTCTTAGTTTAAAATTTATAGCAATCAGGAGAGGTGGGAGGGTTTACATTGTCCATTTCAGGGGAGGCTCCTGCCTTCCTTAGCAGACTCCTGTCTTTCCAAACCCAGACACTTGGTATTCATCAGAAGGCAGAGGCTGTTGTCCTGTCCTGGAATGATTTTTGCTCGGAAGTGATTATCTGCAGCACAAAACCACCGTCCTCTATTGACTTTCACAGGACAATGACATTCTTACAGAGATGCTGTCAAGTTGCCTTGTGTGCTTCTGGCTGCTTTTCTTGCTCTCTGGATAAAAACATCAGCCCAGCGTCATATGGCCAATGCTGCGGGTGCTGCCCGTCTGGCTGTGGCCAGCAGCTCGTGCTGAAACACAAGCGGGTGCCTTCTGGGCAAGGGGATGGACTGGCACCAGCAGCCATTTTCCCTGGTGTCACGGTTTGATGCTGGCACAATGCCAGTGCCCCCATGAAAATACATTCTCCCTGGTGTCTACTGTGAGATGTGACCAGGAATAGAGCGAAGCAGGCTCCAGCTTCGGAATACAAAGAAAAAAAATCTTTCTTAACTTACAATATATAAAAGAAACACACAGAAATAATGAAAACATTCCAAACATTTCTCCTCCCCCCAACCAAATTCCCAATACATCACAGTAAGGCAAAACCTTGGACTCACAATTCAGTTGCCACCCCTCAGGTCACCAACTGTCAGTCCATCACCACCCCTCAGATAATCAACTCTCAGTTCATCAAGGAGAGAGGAGTCCCTCTTGTGCCACAGGCTTCCCCAGGAAACACAGTTGAAACCTCTTGTGTTTCCATGTCACACGTGGCACCGCCCGGAGATCATTTCCCATGGTGACATCTTCCTTCCATGCCCAGTGCTCTCACCACTGCACACGGACCAGAGCTGCTTCTGGGGTTCCCCTTTTAAGGATGCTTTGCCCAGTTCCAAAAATGAGCACAGTCTCTCACTTTTGGGACACCTGTCCCTCCCAAATTCACCCCCTGGGGCCGAGGGGTCTCAAGAACAAAGATCTTCTTCCTCACTGAAGGCAGAGGGCACCACCACCCTCCTCATCCATCTCTGTTCATGCCACTCCTTCACATCACATCACTGCACTCTCTTGGCTCCGAGCCATTGCCTCCCCCTAAATGCAGTCTCTGTGTCACAGGAAAAATGGTTCTGTCCGTGGCTATGCAAGAAAAGTCCAGCCAAAGGCCACTCCATCATCTCCTCCCGCCTAGGATTCTTCTCAACTCTTCTGACATCTTTCACTTGCAGTGACTTTGATCACACTTGCCCATTTTCTCCTATTTCATGCCTATATCTCTTCTCATTCAACTCCAGGAGGATCAGCATTTGTAAGGTTTCCATCACCCAAGAAAAGGGTTAAAATCTCGGGCTCTGCCTGCCCAGAACTCTCATGCTGGCCCTGCCGGGCACCTTCTCTCTGCCCCCCTTCTTCTTCTCGGCTGTGTTACCAGCACAAGATGGCAAATTTCGAGGTGGCACAGGCACAGACACCGGCTCTCTCTCTCTCTGTGGCCGCTGCCCGATGTCTCTCAGTGCTCCTCCACCCTTCCATCGTGCAGGGGCCTTCACCTCCCTTCTCTGTCCAAGGCCCGGCTCCCCTCACCCGGCCGCATGGCCTCCCCTCCCGCACTGCAGCCGGGCAGGGCAGCTCTGAACCTTTCACCCGCCGGAACCAAGAGAGCTTCCCCTGGGAGTTCTCTGCTTTTAACCCCCTGTGTGCTCAGAGGTGAATCCACGTCCTCAGGGGCCACACCAGTTGCCAATATTCAAATCTGAGCACTGATTGGTTCGACCACAACGTCCCAAGAAATCTCACTTCCTTTTCAAACCAGGACAGCGGGACAAAGGGATCCGAACAGAAAATCCTGAACGAGCTCAGAAACCCCAAAATAAGGGTTAAATGTGAAATGAGCGGCTTTGATTGTCCACCACAGCCAGCGCCTCTCCATCCCCGCCCCACCTGCCCACCGCCCCAAGGTCCCCCTGCCCAAAAAACCCCCAGCCCGGGGCTGCAGCGTTCCGGGAAGGCCTCAGCCAATGGCAGCGCAGGCAGTCGGCATCTTAGCCAATGAGTGCTCCGGGCTTTGGATTGCCTCATCGGTTGCTGGGCAGAGCCCGTGGCCGATCCCTGCCCGGAAGCGGCGGCAGCCAATGAGAGCGCGCGGCGCTGCCGAGCCCGCCCTGCTCCGGACTGGCGCTCCCAGCGCAGCGCGGCTGCTTTGGGGCTGCTGCTCCCTGCCCGGCCCCGGCCATGGGGCGAGGGGCGGCAGCTGGGGCCCTGCTGGTGGCACTGGTGGTGCTGGGAGCCCCCCCGGCTGCGGGCGCGGAGCTCTCGGGTGAGCGGGGGGCGGGAGGCGCTGGGACAGGGAGGGAGAAGGGGGAAAATGGGGCCAAGTGGGGAGCCCGGAAATGGAGGGGGAGGAGGAGGGGACCCCCAAAGGGAGAGCGGGAGGGGCTGAGGGGCTGGGGGAGGGGAGGGAGGGGTGGGAGAGGGTGGGGAAAGGGGGGAAAAGGGGAGGTGACCCCCCAAAACTGATCCCGAGGGGGCTGGGGATTGGGGGATTTGTGGGAAAATGGGGAAATGGGACCCCAAAAGTGATTTTGGGAGCGGCCAGAGGTGGGAGGGGAGAGGATGTGAAAGGGGAAATGGGGGAAGGGTGGCAAAGAGGAAGCGGCAGCGCGGGCAGGAGGGTCCCATGGTGGCCGTGGGGCACAGGGGGTGCGGAGTGGGGATCCGGGGTGGCCCCGGAGCACTGGGGTTTCTCCTGGAGGTTTGCTGGGGGGGCAACTCCGAATCTGTGTTCTGCACTCACAGGAGTGTTCCAGGAGATAAGAACGAGAGAGTGTCACTTCATTAATGGTACGGAGAAGGTGAGGTTCCTGAGGAGGTACATCTACAATCGAAAGCAGTACATGATGTTCGACAGCGACGTGGGGGTGTTCGTGGGGGACACACGATTTGGGGAGATACAGGCCTGGTGCTGGAACAGACACCCGGAAACACTGGAGGATCATCGGGCTGCTGTTGACACGTTCTGCCGGGCCGGCTACGAGCTTGCTGCCCCGTTGCTCCTGGGGCGCCGAGCTGAGCGCGGGTCAGAGCGTGTCCCCTCGGGACCTGCCCTGCCAGTGACCCTGGAGCCCCTCAAAACGTCTCTGAGAATCAGCCCAGGGCCCTCAGCCCTGCTTCGGAACAACCCCGGGGCCTCCTGTCCCACCCAGTGACCCCCGTGGCTCTCCCAGTCCGTCCCAGCCTGTCTCAGTACCCGCCCGGCGTGACCATCCGGGTTGTCCGTGTAGCCGACGCCTTTTCGCCAATGAGAGGGCGTCTCTCTGATGACTCATCGGTTGCCAGGCAGAGTACCTGGCGGTGAAGTGCCGAGTGCCCCGCGCTGGACTCGGACTTCCGGTGCCGCGAACTTCATTCCCAGTTAAATCTAGTGCCTCCAAGATGCCCCCGAGTGCCATCCCAGTCGTTCCCAGTGCTTCCTCTGTCCCTCCCACCTCCTCTCAGCCTGTTCCCAATCCATTCCAAATTCATTCCCAGTTCATTCTCGATTCCCGCCCGGACGTCCAACCTCTCTCCCAGTGCGCCCCACCCTGTCCCATCTCTCTCAGTGCCACCCCAATCGCTCCCACTCCCTCTCCAGCCAAACCCAGCCCTCTTCTCTCTCTCTCCCAGTGTCCCCCAGCGTGTCCATCTCGCTGGTGCCCCCCTCGAGCTCCCAGCCCGGCCCCGGCCGCCTGCTCTGCTCCGTGATGGATTTCTACCCTGCTGCCATCCAGGTGAGGTGGTTCCAGGGCCAGCAGGAGCTCTCGGAGCACGTGGTGGCCACCGACGTGGTCCCCAACGGGGACTGGACCTACCAGCTGCTGGTGCTGCTGGAAACCCCCACCCGGTGCGGGCTCAGCTACAGCTGCCAGGTGGAGCACGTCAGCCTGGAGCAGCCCCTGAGGCGGCACTGGGGTACGGGGGAGCCCCTGGGGGCGCTGGCAGAGCCACTGGGCTGGGCTGGGAGTCACTGGGAGGGAGCTGGAGAGAGCCGGGCCGGGACTGGGAGAGGGGCTGGGGGCTGGGCAAGGGCTGGGCAGGGGTTTGGGGGATGCTGGGGAGGGTGCACGGTGGGCACTGGGAGGGAGTTTGGGGGGCTGGGTGTGACTGGGAGGGATCGCAGTGAGCCCTGAGGGGCTGGGAGGAGATCGGCGATGGCAAAGCGGGGCTCGCCATGAGCTCGGTTGTGCTGGACACAGACTGGGAGGGCTCTGGCTGAGTCCGGGGCTGCCAAGGGACTGCGAGAGGCTTTGGGGGTCCTGAGGCGCTGGGGACAGCTGGGAGGGGGCTGTGGGATGCTGAGAGGGATGGGAGGGGCTTTGGTGGCTCCTGGGCAGGCCAAAAAGGGATCGGGGGGAGGTTTCAGGGGGTCCTGGCTGGGCTGGGGGCCGCAGGAAGGGCGCTGGGAGGGGCTCGGGGTGTCGGTGAGAGGTTTTGGGGGTGCTGAGCCCTGCGGACCCCCCAGAGATGCCGCCGGACGCCGCCCGCAGCAAGATGCTGACGGGCATCGGGGGCTTCGTCTTCCTGGCGCTGGGGCTCGGCTTCTCCCTGCGCAAGAAGGTCAGGGCGGGTGCCGGGGGTGGCGTCCCCGCCGTGGCGGAGCGTGTGCGCTCTCGCCGGGGCCCCCAGCCCGGTGTCACCCCCTTTTCTCTGCCCACAGAGCTCCTGAGCCGGCGGCGGCCGCAGCCCCTCCCCGTGGGTTCGAGCCCGGCCGGGACCCCCCGCTCTGTTCCCACTCTGCTGATTTTGGGGGGGTCCCGTGTCCCCCCAGCCCCGCTGGCGCTCTGCCCCCGCCCAGTGCCTGCTCCCAGTGCTCCCAGTAAAGCTTCCCAGTTGGGCCCGGGGCCGTTTATTGGGGGTGATGGGGAGGGGTTTGGGGGGGCGATGGGACGGATTTGGGCAAGGGGAGGGGGACAGAGGGTGGGGGCTGGGGCCGGGGGGAGCAGGAGGAGAAGTGGAGGAGGAGGAAGGAGCCGGAGAAGGGCAGGAGAGAGGAGGAGAAGGAGGTGGGATAAGGAATCAGGAGGAACCGGTGGGAAGGAGGAACTGGACAGAAGAGGAGGAGGTGGAGGAGGAGGAAGGGCAGCAGCACCAGAATCCAGCTTTTCCCCTGCCCACTCAGGAGCTGCAGCACCCTGGCCCCGTCTGCTTCACCTTCTCCCCATATACTGCAGGGCGTGGGGAAGGGGAGCTTAACCCTTGTTAAGAATCTTTAAATAATTTAAAATAACTAATACATTTTAATTTTAATAAAATTTTATTTTAATATATGAATATGCCCCTATAATTTAAATTTATATATTTTAAAAAATAATTTAATAATAACTAATAATTACCTGGGCCCCTTGTTGAGAAAATTTTGTTTCTAAAGCAGAGTGGGACAAAGAGATCCGAGTAAAAAATCCTGAACGAGCACAGTGCCCGAAAAATCGGGGTTAAATGTGAAATGAGCGGCTTTGATTGGCTGGCCAAGCACAGCCCACCCCTCTCCATCCCCGCCCCCACCTGCCCAGCCTGCCCAAGGTTCCACCTCCTCAAAAAACGCCCAGCCCGGGGCTGCAGCGTCCCGGAAAGGCCTCAGCCAATGGCAGAGCAGGCAGAACACTTATGACGATTTGTCCTTAGTTTGTGGAATCGATCTCATGGTGCAAAAAGAACCGACCCGGTACAAGGGGGTTTGCAATGATAATTGAAACAAATGCACCTTTATTGAATGACCACAGTAAAATGCGATAGAGGGATTAAGGGAGAGAAAAAGAGAGAGGAAGAGAGAGACAAAAGAGAGAGAGAGAGAAAGAGGGGATAGAGCTACCAAACGTAGAGACGAAGTCCTTTGGTCCAGTCCAGTCGAGGATCCGCCTGTTGCATCCGGGAGATCTCGAGGTCTCTCGCTAACTCAGAGGTTTTTATTATGATAACTCTATTGGAAATTGCGAGGGGGGGATACAGATACAATAAGGAATAGATGTAACAGGTAGTCCATGCTCTCAGCAGCAAACGAGAGCCATTGTCTTCTTGGTGCAGCGGTCACAACCTGCAGGCAAACATCTCGCTTTGGTCAGCTTGCCTCCCCCACACACCTGCCCCGGGCTGGGGGTTTCAGTGCCAGTCCTTGGAAGGAGCAGAGGGGCCTTTTCACATGGGGGTTCCATGTCTCAGTCCTTGATGGAGAGGCTCCTTCCATCTCAGTCTGTCTGTCCTGGTAGTTGTAAAACAGGTGAGGGTCTTCTGTGTTGGGGGACCACCTGAAACTCAGGAGAAGTCCAGCCAGGCCGAGAGGTGGGACAGCTCCCAAGGCTGTTGTTGCAAAAAGGGCACGGTGCCCCTTCTTCATCTCATTGGGCTCAGTGTAGCACACAGCAAACAACACCTGTGAGAACAATGGCTTAGCAACGCTCTCAGGTCTCAGGCACATGACTTTCTCCCTTGGAGCCAGAGATTTCAGACATGAGGGGTCTTCTCTTCAGTGGTCCCCCAATGACGATCATGAGGCAGATGAGGGAAAATTCAGACAGACTCTCACACGACCCCGTGACTCACAATTGTCTTGAGGGATCTTCATCAGCAGAACTCTGGAGCATCATTGATGAGTCTGCAGAACTCAGCGTACATTGGTAGTATAACCTGGAAAAATAGGGACGATAGAAAGAGAGGAAAAAGAGTGAGAGAGGGGAAAAAAAGGATAGGAGAAGGAGAGGGAAAGGAAAATAATAAACAAACATAATATTGATTATCATAATAATTTTCACAAATGGTTGATTAATTAAAACTATATTACTTTTAAAACAATATTTAAATGGTTAAAACCAGTCACAAATAATCAAAAGCAAAAGCAATCAACACATATTAATACAAGCATTAACTTAAAAAAAATATTTTCTAAGACAATTCACTAAAAATCTAATGTAATTCCCACAAAATCATAAATGGACATTAGGAATTATTCCAAAACACATAGGCTTCATTCATAATTGCTTTGTGTCAAAGTCTTGGGGATGTCCACAGTGTAGAGGACATCAGCCAAGTTGTGTGCATTAACTATAGACATCAATCTTGTCAGCTGTTTCATGCTCCAATTCATAATGAATGGGACTGCTGATAAAATAAAACTAAACAGAATTAGAATCAAAAGGATAACAACGGCATGGCACACACTGTTCAGGGCACCCGTGGCAGTAGGAGATCACCTAAAAGAGTATCCCACCACCTGTGCTCGGCATCTTCCTCCACTCTTTCCATGACACGATGTATCTGTCTCACATTGTGATGAACAGTCACCAGGGTTTTCTGTCTGTTTTTCTGAATCTTCTCCAAGATTTCAACCAAGTCTCGATGGAACAGCAGTTGTCTTACCAAAGTGAGATTCATCCCAATAGGAGTAGGCATCAGTTTGTGAATCAGTGTGTAGTTAGATTGCAACAGGTGGTGAGAGGTAAGTGGGGCTTCATAAGAGAAATCACATCCTGTAATCTTGGTAAAGTTACAAGCACAGAAATTGGAAAGATTTTTAGTATCTACTACAACATTCTCTACGAATACAAAATCACAAATGGTTCTAAAGCATGCACATCTATTGCCTATGTATATAAGGACTGTTTCAGAAATCTCATTAGGACAAATTTCAAAATGACAGATATTTTGCTCTGTGTCTAAACAAATGTCTTGAGCTCTGATTGCATTGATTTCACAGATGAGCCCTTGTTGTTCTCGGACAATACAAGATTCTAAATTGACAGTTTGCCATTTCTCACCTGTGGAGAGCTTTATTAATAGTTGGTTAGCTGAGAAAGGCCATACTGACATAATGCCGCTGGTTAAGCTGAGAGAGGGAAGTCGGCAGTCAGCAAGCTGAAAGGAAAATGTCAGCAATTAGCAATCAGTGACCTTGCTGCAACATGAGGAGAGGGAGTTGAGATTATTCCTGAATATCTCCTAAGAATATGTAGAAAGTATCAAAAGTAGAACCATAGGAATGCAGAAGTAGGTGTAGCTGCTGATATGTAACTAACCAATCCTGAGCTCAACTTTTGCAATATGCATGAAGTTCATTACGAACTGTATTTAACCCGCCGTACTGATCAATAAAATGGGGCCTGTGATGATCAATTGATGTCCTGGTCTCCTTCCTTCGTCAAATGGTGGAGAATGCGGGCAACGCTGCGGGCAACGCTGCGGCAACGTTGAACCTCTGTCCTTTTTTCTCGGATTAAAAAGAAAAAGGGAACTCGCCACGGTCGAGGAAGTTGGGTGAGGGTCCCTGCAGCTGGGACAATGCCGGATTATAAAAGCACCCTTGAGGATCACAACGGTGACTTAAGCCATCTACGTGCCGCCGGAGCCTGGAGAGCTGCAGCAAGCGCGCGCTGATTAATAGGTATGGATAGGCAAGCGGCATACGATCTCTTCTCCTCATATTTAGAAAGGCGAGGAGTAAAAGAGATAGATATAAAAAAGGAATTACCGGGGTTATTAGCTTACGGCCATGCTAAAGGTATATTTAGTAACCCGCACACAGTTCATGAGCTATCAGAGTGGAAAAAGTTTGGGGAAACAGTGTTGGATACAATGTTAGACGGTGATAAGTCAGCTAAAAAATTCGGGAAGTTATGGCGGGTGGTGTATAATACGTTACTTCAGCAGGTCTCTGAGAGAAAGGCAGCAGAAGGGGCGACAGAAGCTCATAAGAGGAATATAGGATATGGTCGTGAGGATGATCCTTTAGCACCTTCTGTAACTAAGATACTTATGCCTAAGAGTCCCCAGCATAGTGGTGTGGAGGATTTGCCTATAGACATAGTGGAACCGTCTGCACCCCCCTTGTCTGAGGGGGAAGATGAGTCGGATGGGGGAGGTAAGAGCAAACCAGCTTTGCCTCCGCCGCCGGCTTCAGGCGGGTCGGATGGTGGGGGTGGGAGCAAGCCAGCTCTGCCTCCGCCGCCAGCTTTGCCTCCGCCGCTACCCCCGAGCAGGCCGGCTCCGGTTACAGCTCCAGCGGGGGGGCTGCTTCCCCCGTGTGAGCCAGCCTCTGCTTCACCGCCTTCTCTGTGCGAAAACTCGGTGTCTGCACCGAAATGCCGGCAGCATAGCACCCCCAAAGAGCCAGCTCCCATCCCAGGGGCACACCGTGATCTATGGGGGAAATGGCTAATCAAAGGAGGGACGCTTGGGCTGCTGTGGCAAAAGAAGTAATGCAAATGGGGGATGGCGAAGCAGTAGAAATAGCTTCTAGCCTTGCATGTCCGGTTATGTACACACCACAGTATGATGCACAAGGGAATCTTATGCATAATATAGCAGCATATTCTCCCTTAGATTGGAAGGTGTTAACCCAGCTACGTTCCACGGTTAGTCAGTTTGGAGTAAAAAGTGAACCTGTTAAGCAAATGTTAGATTATCTCTTTAATACTCAGATTTTATGCCCAAATGATTTAAGAGGAATAGTGCGTTTAATATTCACTCAACATCAACAGTTATTGTTTAATGCACATTGGCAAGCGTTAGTAAATGAATCAGTTGCTGTACAACGAGCCCAGGGAGACCCATTGCATGGGGTAACAGTGGAGGAGCTCATGGACTTAGGGGCATATTTGCGTACCGAGGCACAGATGATATCGGGACCGGATAAGCTTAGAGAGGCTATGCGATTAGTGCGTACGGCAATAGATATGGTTAAAGAGCCAGGAGGGTTACTATCTTATATGGGTATTAAGCAAGGTAGAGAAGAATCATTTGGAAATTTTATCGATAGGGTAGCTACTGCTGTAGATCGGGCCGGTGTTGCAGACTACCTTAAGGGGGCGCTATTGAAGCAGTGTGCCTTGCAAAATAGTAATCCAGCAACCCAAAGAGTGTTAGCTACTTTGGGAGCAAATTGGACCATTGAGGAAGCATTAGAGCGAATGGCGTTAATGCCAACAGCTTCGCAAGCATTCATAGCAGAAGCTCTAAAGGAATTAGGATTGGGGTTACAAAAGCAGGCAGAGTCTACTCAGAATCAGGTGTTAGCTGCTCTTGCTCCTCTCCAAAGTGGGTCACTGGCATTCATGCAAGGAGGTTCAAAGCCATTTATCAAGTGTTACCGGTGCGGCACTGAGGGACACACACGCCGAGCTTGCCGAGCGACTGGCATTTGGTGTCAACACTGCCGATCCAGCTCCCACAACACCACAGCTTGTAGGCGCCGGTTGGGAAACCATCAGCAGAGCGCGCTTCACGGGGGCCGCGCCCAGACACAAGTTGCCGCCGTGACACCGGAGACACCAGCTGCCGCAACATTGCTGCCACCTCCTGTCTGCAACCCGCAACAACAGGGAGCCTCGGTTTGGACTTATCAGCAGCAGTAGACGTCACACTAATGACGAATCGGCCTGAGAAAATACCAACTGGAGTAAAGGGTCCTCTTAGATTAAATGGACAAACATGTGGAGCATTATTATTAGGACGCTCTTCTACAACTATGTTGGGATTATTTGTTTTGCCTGGAGTTATTGATGCCGACTTTACAGGGGAAATACAAATCATGGCTTACACCCTTTATCCTCCAATTAAAATAACAAAAGGACAACGTATTGCACAATTGGTACCATTATCACAAATGACATCGGGAATACAACCATTTACTGGGCAAACACAGGATGAAAAAGGTTTTGGCTCTACTGGTGTTACACTTTTAACTGTGGATTTACAAAATAGACCAAAGCAAAAAGTTGAAATTACTTATGGGCGACAAAGCATAACCCTTTATGGATTATTGGATACAGGAGCAGATACCAGCATTATTTCTCCAGAAGCATGGCCACAACATTGGCCTCTATTCCCATCAGCAAACATGCTCACAGGAGTAGGAGGATTTACATTGGCAAGCAGGTCACCTTCTTTGTCTGTGTGCATTGAGGATCAACAAATATCTGCTGTGTTTTCAATTGTGCAACTGCCTCCTACAGTCTCCTGTTTAATTGGAAGGGACATTTTAACACAATTGGGAGTGGTGTTAACTAATCAGCACCCTTTGGGGTAATTGCCATTGCTTGGACTTTCCCCATTCCACTCACCTGGAAGACGGATACACCGGTGATGGTTAAGCAATGGCCACTAAAAGGGGAAAGCCTTATGCATGCTCATGAATTGGTAGAGGAACAATATTCAAAGGGACATTTACAACTTTCCACGAGCCCTTGGAATACACCTATTTTTGTGATCAAAAAGAAATCAGGGAAATATCGTTTAATACATGATTTGCAGGCTGTAAATGACCAAATGGAACCTATGGGGGCCTTACAGCCTGGTCTTCCAAATCCAGCTATGATTCCAGAACACTGGCCACTCTTAATTATTGACCTAAAGGATTGTTTCTTCACCATTGGCCTGCATCCTAATGATATGAAGAGATTTGCTTTTACTTTACCAGCAATAAATCGTGGAGAACCAGATAAAAGATTTGAATGGACATCTCTTCCGCAAGGCATGCGGAATTCTCCCACTTTATGTCAGCTTTATGTTGATGCAGCATTACAGCCACTACGTCGCAGATGGCCAGCAACTATAATATATCATTACATGGACGATATTTTGTTTGCACAGCAACAACCATTTTCCTCTTTGCAGATTGACATTATTAAAAATACTCTTGCTGCATATTCACTTGTTATTGCTTCAGAGAAAATTCAAACCACAAAGCCCTGGAAATATTTGGGATGGACTTTGATGGATCAAATAGTGATACCTCAAAAATTGGAATTACAATTGGACATTAAGACTCTACATGATGCACAGAAGTTGCTGGGAGACTTACAGTGGCTGAAACCTATTGTGGGAATACCAAATCATTTGTTAGAAGCCCTACGGCCTTTGTTAAAGGGTGTTGACCCTACTACTCCTGTATGCCTGACAAAGGAGCATCGTCTTGCCTTGCAGCAAATCAGTAACTGTGTACAACAGGGGTATGTGTCTCGTCGACAACTCGATCACCCTATTGACCTTACTATCTGGAATAGCCCTTGCCACCTGCTTGGTGCTCTCTCTCAACAACAAAAGAAAACGGGGGAGATACGGGTGTTGGAATGGTTGTCTCCACCATTACAGCATAGGAAAACAATATGTTCAAAAATTGAACAATTCGCTGCATTAATCAAAAAGGGGCATCTTAGAATTCTTGAAGTGGATGGTAGAGAACCTGCTACCATTAGACTGCCTATGGAAAAAGAAACCTTGGACTGGTACCTGATTAATTCAAAGGATTTACAGGAAGCATTATTGACATCGTCTGCAAAAGTAGATACCAGCAAATTAGTGCCTAAAGTTTTGCAATGGATGACAGAATGAAACTGGATTACTCGACCCTTGAGAGAATGTTGGAAAAGAAATGAAATTTGGCAAAATGTTTTATTATAGTTTAGTTGTGAGTTTTGTGTGAATTAGTTTGTAAAAATAATTTTGTAGCCGTTGATATTATGTGATTGAGTTTTGTGTAACCCTGGCAAGTAGCTTTAGAAACCTAATAAACATTAAGCCAGGGTAGGAGAGTAAGAAGACTAACCGGTTTGGGGATAGCATACAATAAGACAAGTAGAAGATTTATGATTTTGCTCGTGAACTAGGGAATGTATTACAAGGGTCCGTAGTTTGGCGAAGGTCCACTGTTTCTTGGAGACTTTGCGAAGGGCCACTGTTTCTTAGAGACTTTGTTATGAATTGCTTGTGTATAAAAGGAAAACACCCATGTGTGAATTTTGGGGTTCTGTTTTTGGGGACGCTAGTCCGCAGGCCCCCGGGCCCTTCAATAAAGCGCCGCACAAAACTTATCCGAGTTTTGTGTCCTTTATCATTCGGGCAACAGTTTTCTGGCGACCGCGGCAGGACTCCGAGGGTTGCTGGGGCGGTTCGCGTCTCGATCCACTCCAAGCCGGCGCCAAGCAC
Organism: Zonotrichia leucophrys gambelii; assembly: GCF_028769735.1. Taxonomy (NCBI): domain Eukaryota; kingdom Metazoa; phylum Chordata; class Aves; order Passeriformes; family Passerellidae; genus Zonotrichia; species Zonotrichia leucophrys. The sequence goes on from NW_026992581.1 coordinate 15,670, forward strand.
TTCTCGGAGGAGTCATCGGGTCGTGCCCGACCCCCCGCGCCTGTCGGACGACTGCAGAAGGTAAGCCCGAAGGCGCTTTATATTGGAAAAAGGTGATAATTGGATTTAGTTTGGTGGTTAATGGAAAAAGCCTAGGCTCCGGCCATAAGACGTCTAGGGTACGCAGGTCCGGAATTCGCCTCCTATTGTTTTTTTTCTTGGGGAAGGACGGCGAAAAGGTATATTGGTTTATTGGGATTAAAGGTGGAATAGGAAAAAAAAAAAAAAAAAAAAAAAAAAAAAAAAAAAAGTTAAAGGCTGTAATATGATGTCTTTTAAAACTTTGGTGCAGGCCAATGGAAAAATACCTGGAAATACGCCATTAGGTTGTATATTGAAAAGGTGGAAAGGTGAAGGCTTTTCTCAAGAGTTAGATAAGAGCAAAATGATAGATTATTGTAACCGTTGGTGGCCTGAATATGAGATTGGGGAAGTGGGATGGCCAGTGAATGGTACACTGGAATTGGGGATAATGGAATCTTTGATGCACTTTTTAAGGAGGAATGGAAATGGGATGAAATAGCATATTTAGATTTGTTTTTCGTTTTATATCGGAAAGAAGAATGGCAAAAGGAGTGTGGTATTTTGGTTTTACAGATGAATGATGAGAGCAGGTGCGTTGGATGTAGAGAAAGAAAGGAGCGTGATTTGTATCCCCCGATTGAAGAAGATTTGTCCTATTGTGTAGCACCTCCGAGGGGTCCGGTTGTTCCTAATGTACCTTTTGCTCCTCCTGCTGACATAACTATAAAAAGGGCATCTAGTGAGAGTGACAGTGATACTGAAAAGAGTGAAAGTATTAAAAGGACTCCGTTAGCAGAGCGGACTCTCCAAGGAAGGAAGGGGCAGAAGGGGCCACAGTTAATTGCGCCGTTAAGGGAAGCTGTGGGACCACAGGGAGAAAGGATACTCATAAAGGTGCCTTTCTCTCCAGGGGACTTGGTAATATGGAAACAATCGGCTAGAAGTTACCGGGAGGATCCCGAAAGGGTAGCAAGGGTGGTTAAAATGGTGATAAAAACTCAGAATCCGGACTGGAATGATTTACAGGTATTATTGGATACTATAATGGATTCTACAGAAAAGGAGATGGTTATTAAAGCTATGAGAGAAAAGGCTCGTGAGGAGATTAGGTTGCGACAACTAAATGAAACAGTTGATGAATTGGTGCCAAGTGAGGAACCCAGGTGGGATCCAAACTCTACGGGAGGAATAAGGGCTGTAAAACGATATCAGGAATTGTTGGTGGAAGGAATTAGAACAGGAATACCTAAGACTATGAATTGGTCTAAGCTGTATTCGGTCAAGCAGGACAAGAATGAGTCTCCGTCTGCCTTTTTGGAACGGTTAAAAGACACGGCTCGGAAGTTTACTAATTTAGATGTAGAAGATCAATCAGGGAAACTTCAATTAGCATTATTGTTTTTAAGGCAATCACAAGAGGATATTAGGAAAAAGTTACAAAAGCTGGAAGGGGAGGATACTCGGAATTTGGATAAAATGTTGGAGGTAGCATGGAAGGTATACAACAACAGGGAAAAAGAAACTGCAAAAAGACAACAAGCTAGTATTTTGGCTGTAATGCAACAGACAGGGGCAGGAGGAAAATTCATTAGGGGACGAGGTCGGGGAGGAGCTAATCGCAGACAGAGGGGGATGATGAGAGGTCGGGGAGGATTTGGGTTTGCACCTAACACGGGGAGGTTGGATCCAAACCAGGGTGCATTTTGCCGACAATTGGAGCACTAGAAAAATGAATGCCCGGTTAGAGGGGGGAATATGGGGTTAGTTGGGAATACTCATGTGGGAAGATTTACGGGAAGACCAACAGAGGCAGCTCAAGCACTAGTTTTGGGAAATTATCAGAATCAAAGCTGACTAGACAAAGACTTGAGGGTAGTTTTAGAGATAAATGGGAAAGGTCAGGAATTTATGGTAGACACTGGAGCTACATATTCTGTACTTAATAGATTATTAGGACCTTTGAGTGACACAACTGTACAGGTGGTGGGGGCAACAGGGAAGCTAGAGGAACAACCATTTTTACAACCTTTAAATCTTAGGTTCGGGGAGAAGGAATTAGATCATCAATTTTTGTATATGCCAAATTGCCCCACACCCCTTCTTGGCAGAGACCTATTGTCCCGACTTAATGTGAAAATAATATTTGAAGGGGGAAGGGTGAAATTGGAGATACCTGAGGAACAAATAGCAGGCATTTTTGTGATTAAGGAAGTAGATGCCTCTCCTATTCCAGAAGAAATTGAGCAGGCTGTAGTACCCTGGGTGTGGGAGTCGGGGGTCCCCGGGAAATCTAAAGCTGCCCAGCTAGTAAAAGTGGAACTTAAGGAAGGGGCCCGACCAGTGAGGGTAAAGCAATACCCCTTGAAGCTTGAGGCAAGGAAGAGAGTAGCCCCGTTAATTAAACAATTTTTGGTTCAAGGAATATTACAGGAATGTGAATCGGAGTATAATACTCCAATTTTTCCAGTGAAAAAGCCTAATGGTAAATATCGTTTGGTACAGGACTTGAGAGCGATTAATGAAATAGTAAAAGACATACATCCAGTTGTTGCTAATCCTTATACATTGTTAACATCTGTATCGGAAGAGTTTAAATGGTTCTCTGTGATTGATCTTAAAAATGCTTTCTTCTGCATCCCACTGGCAGTAGAGAGTAGGAAATATTTTGCCTTTGAGTGGGAGAGTCCTGATTCTGGGAGAAAGAGGCAGCTTACGTAGACCAGACTGCCACAAGGGTTTAAGCTCAGCCCCACTATTTTTGGAAATCAACTGGCCAAGGAGCTGGAGGAATGGAAGATAACCCAGGTAACAATATCTCCATCCTTGTATGTAGTCCTGCAGTACGTGGACGACATTTTTCTGGCCACTAAAGAAAGGGACATGTGTGTGGAATTAACAATTAAATTACTTAATATGCTTGGCCAAGCAGGGTATAAGGTCTCTAAGGAAAAAGCTCAATTGATCAAAAATAGTGTTATTTATCTCAGTTGTGAGATCACACAAGGGCAGAGACGTTTGGGAGTTAACCGAATAGAAGCAATATGTGCTATTCCTTTGCCTCGCAACCATCAAGAATTGAGATCTTTTCTAGGAATGGTGGGATAGTGTCGACTGTGGATCATGAACTTCGGTCTCCTCGCCAAGCCACTGTATGAGGCCTTGAAGCAGCATCGGTTGGAATGGACGACACAACAAAAGAAGGCCTTCCAGGAATTGAAGCAGGCACTAAAGGAGGCCCCAGCCCTAGGACTCCCTGACCTGACCAAGGAATTCCAGTTATATGTAAATGAGAGGCAAAAACTGGCATTGGAGGTCCTCACCCAGAAGGTGGGATCATGGAAGAGGCCAGTAGGATACTTCTCTAAACAACTGGATTTGGTAAGTTCCGGGTGGCCCTCGTGTTTACGAGCTGTGGCAGCAACAATAATCCTTATTCAGGAGGCCCGGAAATTGACTTTGGGGGCAAAAATGAAAGTGTTTGTTCCCCATATGGTCATAGCTGTTTTGGAGCAAAAGGGGAGTCACTGGCTATCATCAAGTCGAATGTTGCAATACCAGGCTATCCTGAGAGAACAGGATGATATTGAAATAAAGACTACTAACCATGTTAATCCAGCAGAGTTTTTACGCAGTGACCAGGAGGCTGGGGGACTGGTGCACGATTGCGTGGAGGTAATTGAACAAGTGTATGCCAGCAGACCCGACCTAAAAGATGAACCATTAGAAGACCCTGAATGGGAACTATACACTGATAGATCCAGTTTTGTTGAGAATGGGACTCGCTATGCTGGGTATGCAGTGGTAACATCGGATCAGGTAATAGAAGCAAAGGCTTTGTTACCTGGAACTTCAGCCCAGAAGGCAGAGGTGATTGGACTCGCCAGAGCTCTGTACTTGAGCAAGGACAAAAGGGTTAATATCTGGACAGATTCTAAATATGCCTTTGGTGTGGTTCATGTGCATGGGGCGTTATAGAAAGAAAGGGGGGCTTTTGAATTTACAGGGAACCAATATCAAGCACCGGGAGGAAGTGCTACAGCTACTGGATGCGGTACATAGTCCCAAAGCAGTTGCAGTAATGCATGTTAGAGGACATCAGAATGCAGAAGGAGAAGTTTACAGAGGAAATCGATTTGCTGATGTTACAGCACGGCAAGTGGCACGGGAAGTATGAACTCAAATGGCATTGGTACCGGTAAGAACAAATCCGGCTACCCCATACCTGAATCAGGAGCCCAAATATTCAATAGAAGATGGAAAACTAATAAACTTGCTAGAGGCACAGAAGAATCAGCTCGGGTGGTATGTTACGCCGATGAGACAAATAGTGGTACCGACTCGCATAATGAAATTTATTTTAGAATCAGAACATAATAAATGCCATTGGGGGGCAGAAGCATTGGTAAAATTTTTAAAGAATGAGATAATCTCTAATCAGATGTTAACAATGGCAAAAAGAGTTAATGCAATGTGCCCGGTATGTTTGAAAAATAATCCAGTAGTTAGGAGACAAATACAAATGAGAAAGTTGCAAATTGGGCCACAACCAGGAGATTATTGGCAAGTTGATTTTTCTGAATTGCCTAGGGCACAGGGATACAGATACTTGTTAGTGTACGTATGTACGTTTTCAGGGTGGCCAGAAGCTTTTCTGTGTAGAACTAATCAGGCTAAGGAGGTGGTAAAAACCTTGTTAAAAGAAATAATACCAAGATTTGGAGTACCCTTAAGATTGTCGTCAGATAGGGGTCCACATTTTATAGCCGGGGTAGTGCAGGAATTAGCACGGATGTTAGACATAACCTGGAATTTGCATACTCCCTGGAGACCTCAGTCTAGTGGGCAGGTGGAAAGAATGAATCAAACTCTGAAAGGACAAATCAAAAAGATTTGCCAGGAAGCTAAACTGCACTGGCCTCAGGCTTTGCCTTTGGCCCTACTCAGGATTCGAATTAAACCAAGGGAAAAGGTAGGCGTAAGTCCATATGAGATACTATATGGCAAACCATATCATGCAACTGTATTAAAAGGGGAGGTACATGTGAGTGGAGATCAGGCAATTGCAGAATATGTTATGTCACTTAATAAAATCTTGAATTCTTTAAGAAATACGTTACAGTGGAATAAACCGCTCACGCTGGAGAACTCTGTCCACGACATCCAGCCTGGAGACCAAGTGTACATCAAGAAGTAGATTACGGATCCGCTACGAGAATCATGGAGCGGACCCCACCAGGTGATGATGACGACCTACACGGCGGTGAAGGTCCAGGGGATGGACGCTTGGATCCATTACACCAGGGTAAAGAAGGCACCGTTCCAATGAGAAACCCAGATAGTGTCTCCAACCCGGATGATCTTCCGCGCAAAGCCACCTTCTTAATTATATTGCTGCTAGTAATCATGAGACTGGTACCTGTTCAAGGGTCTATTTTAGTACAGGCTAAAGAAACAAAGGTTACAGCCATAGAAAGGATGGATGTTCAATTAACTTGTGTTATGTTTCACAGCCAGAAAGTTGAGGCCAGTGAAGTTATTGCAATATGGCAACGGGGGGCTGAAAGAAGCCGAGGCAAGACAGAAGTCGGTTGAGATCAGGATAAACAACAAAGAAACACGGTACTGAATCTTACTAAGGTAACCACAAATGATACGGGAGAATATACATGTTTGGTTAAAATACGGGATAGTTTTGATTACAAAAGAGTGAGTATGAGTGTTTTGCCATGGACAAGGGATCGTGCTGGGAGGAAGCAAAATAGGGAACTGACCTGGGACAGAGTAGAGGACGGGACGAGCTGGTGGGAGAAGGGAGGCAAAGGTTGTGGGTGGTTGAATGTCACTAATCCTAGAATAGGGAATGCATGGTGGAGGCATGACAGAATGATGTCATCCTCACAGGGACACGGTGGAAGGAGAAGACGGGAGGCTAATGATACAATAGAACGAAATGCTGAGCAGGAAAACCTAGTGGTAGGATTAATTAGAGATTTTGGGATCATGCAGAACGTGACTAAAATAACAGCTTGTCTGCCATTACCACAGGCTGCAGGTGAACCAATTCCCTGGGGAATAATACCGGTAACCAAAATGCCTGAATCATTCAAGAATGTTTCATGGTCCTGCCAGTCAGTTCCTAAACAAGTAGAGGTATGGAGGGATTTGTGCATGACCATTCGGGCTATGACTAAAGAGGAATGTGAAATGAAACCAAATCATTTTGGTTGTATTCAAAATACCAGGAGGTGTTTGATTGCAACCCCAGTAGATGAGCCATGCAATACAGTACGAATAAGAACAAAATCCCAACGAAATGAGATGAGTTGTCAGAATATCACACAGAATTTTGATACCTGGAAAAGTTGGAAGACATTGTGGGGACCCAGTGTTTTGGAACACTATAGTTACCTTGGGGAAGTACAATGGTGCATCCAATGGTCAGGGGTAAAGAATCAGTCACATTATAGGGCCATCATCACGTCTACATCTTCCCGAGAGTTCAGACCGCAGAAAGAGGATTGGAATTGTACTGAGGTTTTTACATGTGATACACCGGAAGACCGAATTGGATTGGTACAGGTGAAAATGGCATTAAAATGGGGATGTGAGTGTAGGGGGTATAATCACACGGTTAGCAGAGACTCCATGGATGGACCTATAGATTGCAGCTATACTACAGTGCACAGTCCTGGAAATCTAGTCTGGGTGTTGGGACACGGACAGTGGACCACACATTTATCTTTAGATGGATCAGTAACACAAATTACCCTAGGGGTTCCCACGTTGTGTCCATACTGGAAGCAGAATAGATTGATTCAAAGGAAAGGACTCAAAAAGAGGGAAGAATCCCTAGAGGAGCAGTGGCATGAACCTGGCACAGGAGTACAATTTGGGTGGATATTAGAGTCATTATTCCCTCCGATAGCAACATATCGAAATAGGGAAATGCTCAACAACTTGTTAGGACAGACAGAAAGATTGGCAGCAGCTACTAAGAAGGGATTTAAAGATCTAAATTTGCAATTGCAAGCTACATCAAGAATGACCTTACAAAAGAGAATGGCATTGGATTTGCTACTGTTAAAAGAACATGGAGTTTGTGGTTACCTGAGTAGGAGAATAGATCATTGCTGTGTACACATTCCAAATGTTACATTTGAAGTAGAGAAAGATATTTCCCAATTGGCAGAAGTGGAAACAAAAACCAAGGAAATTGAAAGGGAAGCACAGCATAATTAGATAGGAGCAGTATTTGATTCTTTGGGGCTTCACCTGTCTGGCTGGATTACTTCCGTTATACAGTATGTACTAATGCTTTTAGTATTTTTGGTGACTATATAGATTGTATATAGATGTCTTTTAGGTGTGATTGAAAAAGAAAAGAAGCGATCTATCCAGTTGCTGAAGGTGATGACCCGTGGGCGGCAGAACGAAGAACATCCCCCACCTTGCTATGAAAATGTTACTGTCAATACCGTTGGTTGAGCATCCTTGCAGCAAGACTGAAGGATGCTCAAAAGGGGGGAAATGTTGGAAAAGAAATGAAATTTGGCAAAATGTTTTATTATAGTTTAGTTGTGAGTTTTGTGTGAATTAGTTTGTAAAAATAATTTTGTAGCCGTTGATATTATGTGATTGAGTTTTGTGTAACCCTGGCAAGTAGCTTTAGAAACCTAATAAACATTAAGCCAGGGTAGGAGAGTAAGAAGACTAACCGGTTTGGGGATAGCATACAATAAGACAAGTAGAAGATTTATGATTTTGCTCGTGAACTAGGGAATGTATTACAAGGGTCCGTAGTTTGGCGAAGGTCCACTGTTTCTTGGAGACTTTGCGAAGGGCCACTGTTTCTTAGAGACTTTGTTATGAATTGCTTGTGTATAAAAGGAAAACACCCATGTGTGAATTTTGGGGTTCTGTTTTTGGGGACGCTAGTCCGCAGGCCCCCGGGCCCTTCAATAAAGCGCCGCACAAAACTTATCCGAGTTTTGTGTCCTTTATCATTCGGGCAACAAGAAGAACGCCCTATAGAAGGAGCTATTACAGCCTTTACAGATGCAGGAAAGAAATCAAGGCGTGCTGCTGTCACTTGGCAAGAAAAAGAACAACGGAAACATCAAATCATCACAGCAGACCCTACGGATAGTTTACAAACTTTGGAATTGTTAGCAGTAGTATGGGCAGTATCCAACTTACAGGAGCCTTTAAATGTGGTTACAGACTCTATGTATGTTGCAGGAGTAGTCAAACGAATAGAGGAAGCAGCAATTAAGGAAGTGAATAATAAACGATTGTATGAGTTGTTGGTACAATTAAGGAAAGCTCTACGGGAGAGAAATGCAGCGTATTCGGTGATTCATGTTAGGAGCCATAAATGGTCTGAAGGTTTAGGAGAAGGAAATGAACGTGCAGATAAATTGGTTACCCTACCCATTGATAACTCTTGTCCTATTGATAAGCATACATTGGCCAGAGAAGCACATAGTAGATATCATCAAAATGCAAAAGGATTAGCAAAGCACTTTGAATTGAGTTTGTCAGAAGCTAAGGCTATTGTTAGAGCATGTCCAACATGTAGTTATCATAATGGTGGAATAGGTTTAGGCATTGGAGTTAATCCTCGGGGTTTAGAAATAAATGAGAAATGGCAAATGGATGTTACACATATCGCTAGGTTTGGTAAAGTCAAGTGTGTGCACGTCACTATAGATACGTATAGTCATTACATATGGGCTATGGCTCAGGCAGGAGAGAAAGTTATACATGTTATCAGACACCTGTTAAGTTGCTTCGCTGTCATGGGAGTTCCAAAAAGTATCAAAATGGATAATGCTCCAGCTTATGTGAGTGCTAGGGTTCAAAAATTTTTGAATCAGTGGTCGGTTAAGCATGTGACAGGTATTCCACACTCCCCTACCGGACAGGCAATAGTGGAAAGAGCAAACGGTACCCTTAAGCAATATATTGAAAAACATCAAGATTTGAGAGATCCACAAGCATGTTTGGCTAAGGTGCTGTATGTAATTAATCATTTATGTATTTTTGGGGAAGATGATACCCCTCCTGCAATTAAACATCATCCAAGGTCAGGTCAGGAAAATACTAAGGAAACAGAGGTCTGGGTTAAGTATAAGAACCCCAGTACAGGATTATGGGAAAAACCTGCAAAAGTATTATATTGGGGTCGGGGGTATCTTTGTGTTTCCTCACCTACAGGGCCTCTGTGGGTGCCTGCTAAATGGACTAAACCTGCTTTTGATGCAGCATTTGGTGGACCGCCTCACAGAGGAGGACAGGGAGCGACTGGGGAAGAAACTGCTTCTGGTCCTACAACCGCTACTGCTACAGCTGAAGCACACTCAAAAGCGGTGGACAGAGCACTGACACACTACTGTCGGACAACCCAGGAGCTAATTGGTTTTATTGACTCATTATCAACTTTTCGTTTAACAAATCCAGCAAAGGAACATTGCTTTGCCTGTCACGATCCACATTGTGCTGCCTGGATAGCCCTACATTGTGGGGGTTGTGATAGAACTTTTTGGTTAGAACAATCATTATTGTGGGATTTGTGGTGTCACACTTGTGAACACAAGCACCGGTGGGGTAAAAGTTGGCAAGATGAATTAAGGAAACAAACAGGACAAAATGCTATATAGCTCTAAATCTTTATGAGTCTCCTGAACAGAAAATTCTTGCTTATTATCGATGGGAAGTACAATGTGTCGTGAATAGAATTAAGGTTCAAAGTAAATCACGCATAGTCTCTGTAAGGTGTAGGAAAGTAGTACCTTTAACACAGCACTCAATTGTAGGGCCCTTTAAGGGAAATCCTGAAAGGGCACTAGACTGCTGCATTGAAAAGTTGCAGAAATTGAGTTTGCAAGTGGCAGGACCAGTAAAAGTAGGAGCAGCAAGATTGAAGACAAATAAGAAAAGGAAAGCAAAAAAGGGAACGACCTCGTCTAAATAAGGCTATTGGTGATTGCTAATTAATTTTCTATGATCAGGACACTTTTACAGTTGTGGGACCCTCGGGAGGATATAGTTGTTGAGGAGGATAATGAACAAGAACTACGATTACAAAATAAAATACGTCTTGTGTTAAAGAAAGACCTTGAGCTATTAGCCTCATATAGTAAAAAAGCTAAAGAGGCTTTGCAATCACCACCATTGAATTGGTTACATTGGATTGAAGAAACAGACTTTTATACTGGTCCTTACTTACATTCACTTCCTTGTTATATTTGCAAAAGAGATAATGGTAAGTGCTATGCATGGGTAGCTTTGCATTGTGCAGATTGTAATCAGATTTATTGGTATTCACAAAGGTCAACAGGATATTTATGGTGTACATTTTGTTTTGGAAAGTGGATTCGAAATTTTATCTGGGTTAGAGCTCTTGAACAAAGTACTGGCCTGCCAGTACGGACAGGATTACAGCTTTTTGAGAGTGCAGAACAAGTAATTATAGCATATCTTAGGTGGAAGTTGCAGGGAACACTTAGAATATTTGAAATTGATAAAGCCTCACGCATTATAGCAGCTCGCTGTAAAGCTGATTTGCCTTCAAACTTATCTTACGTTATACCTGTAATCAAAGATGCTGATTTAGAATTAGATCAGTATATTCAAAAATTGATTCAGCCTTACAATAGACAATCTAGCAAACCAGGGAAAAGACAGCGAAGAAAGGAAAAACAAAGCAAGCAGAAGGAAAAATGAGGTTTGTTCTTGTTATATTGCTCAATGCTGTAGCAAGTGAAGCAGTAGGAATAACACGTTTTAGTCAGCCAAGAGAAAATTTATGGGTGACGCTTGCTAATCAAATTAACCAATCATCGCTTTGTCTTAGTCTTGGAGGAGTCACTAACCCATTTCGAACATGCCTGGTGGGACTTCCGGTGTGGTCTCCTGGAGAATTTTGCAGTTTGATAAAAAATCAAACCTTATGTATGCCTAACATCTCAAACATCAAATTGCCAGGGCAACAAGGATATACTGCAGGTCAGAGTGATGGCTATCGTCAATGTTTACTGATCCAATCACTCAACACCTCTTTGCATTCTCCTCCTGAGGAATTGGATCTTTTTGGCAGTACAAACGCCAGTTTGTCTAACACTACAGCTGGTGGATGGTTTAGCTTCGAATTTTCAAACCGACCGAAAGAAACACGGGCCACCCTAGATTCATTCCTGAATGTGAGTGTGTCATGGTTTGAGCCTGGCACAGAGCCAGTGCCCCCCATGAAAATGCCTCACCCTGGTGTCTGCTGTGAGATGTGACCAGGAATAAGCAAAACAGGCTCTAACTTAAACATAAAGACCACTTTATTACTTAAACTACAGGAAAATAGGGAAAGACTATAAGGAAAAGAAAAAAAAATTGAAAACCTTACAAAAACCACTTTTCCTCCTCCCCACTCCCTGACTTTCCCAATCCAATACATTCTCTCAAAAAACACCAACTGCCCAGCCCGGCACGACACTTTAGTATACTCAAACTGCAGTTCATGAAGAGGAAAGGAGTCCTTCTCGTTCCATAGGCTTCTCGTGGAGACACACTGAGAACCTCGTGTGCTTCCCTGTCACTTCGGCACCGCCCGGGGAAAAAAAAGTCCTTTTGCCGCTTGTGACATGTTCCTTCCATGCCCAGTGCTCTCACCACCGTGCATGGATCAGAGCTGCTTTTAGGGTTGTCTTTCAAGGATGCCTTGTCTCACTCCAAAAAGGCACAGTCTCTGCTTTTGGGACAACTGTCCCCCCCATATTTTTCCAACCCCCTGGGGCCGGGGGGTCCTCACGAATGAACCCTCCTGGTTTTGAGGCACTGCCTCCCCCTAAATGCAGTCTGTGTCACAGGAACAACTGAGTCCATGGCTACAAGAAAAAGTCCAGCCAAAAGGCCACTCCAAATCATCTCTCCCCATCCAATCATCTCCACAATCTCCGGGCCAAGTCATCTCATCTCTCATCTCCCTTCTTATTCAGCTTCGAGGAGGATTAGCATTTTTGTAAGGCCCCAGTCATGCAAGAAAGGGTTAAAAGTTTTCAGTCTCTCTGCTGTCGGTCCCGGAGCGACTCCCACGCACGCTGCCCACACGCTGCCGCTCCGGCCGGGCAGTCTCCCTCCTTCTCCTCCTGGCTGGCTGCTCTCCTGGGGGGGGGGAGGGCTGGCTGCCCGATGTCTCGATGTCTCTTGGGGCTCCCCCACCCTTCCATCCTTGAGAGCCCCCTCAACCCCCACCTCTGTCCAGGCCCCAGGCCTACCGCATGGCTGGCCCCTCCCCCATCCAGCAGCAGCAGGCCGGGCGGGGGAGAGAGATCTGAACTCCTCGCTGCGATGTCCAAAAGAGGAAGTGCCAGGGCAGTGCCCTGCTTTTAACCCCTGTGTATTCTCGGAGGTGTGTCCAAACCCCACTGGCTACACCAGGTGTCAGTATGAAACCCAAAACCTTCATTGGTTTGACCACAGCTTCCCAGAATTCCCACTCCTTCCTGGTCAAACCATGACAGAGTGGAATCTCTCCGCAGCATTACAGTAAATATAACAGCACAAAGATCACGGCACCAATGAAATTACCCACAGGAATATTTTTAATTTGCGGAGACAGGGCATGGAATGGTATACCAGCTAGACCACAGGGTGGACCCTGTTATTTGGGAAAATTGTCATTGTTTCATCCTAATGTGTCCTTGCTAATGCAGCTGAGTCAAAATTCAAACAGAAAGAGACGTAGCATACATGACTTAGACTGCAGCTCGATAGGAGATCCACAATTTTGGGGCACATTCAAACAAGTGGTTGTTTCAACTATCTTGCCGGGAGGATCTGCCAATAAGGCTATGAATTTAGCAAAGCAATTAGGGTGCTGGGCAAAGAGTGAACTGAACAAGACATCACAAATCCTAGACATGCTAACCACAGATGTGCAGAGTGTTAACCATGCTGTTTTGCAAAATAGAGCTGCCATAGATTTTTTGCTTTTAGCACAAGGACATGGATGTGAAGAATTTGAGGGAATGTGTTGCATGAATCTGTCTGACCATTCGGTGTCCATTCACAGTAAGATAAAAGAACTACAACAGGGACTTCGCAATCTGAAGGAAGAAGAAGGTTTAGGAATTGACGAATGGCTTAAAAGCTTAGGACTTGGACCGTGGCTAAGAAACCTTGTGATCTATGCTATAGGACTGCTGGGTGTAATTTTACTGTTTTTGCTGATTTTGCCTTGTGTTTTTAATTGCATTCAAAACATGGTCAGCCGTACAATAGCAAAAACCTGGCAAGCTAATTTCCTTGCACAAGAAGAAAACGGGGGAAATGTGGAGAGCTTTAATGTGGAGAGCTTTATTAATAGTTGGTTAGCTGAGAAAGGCCATGCTGACATATTGCCACTGGTCAAGCTGAGAAATCAGCAGTCAGCAAGCTGAAAGGAGATGTCAGCAGCTTGCAATCAGTGGCCTTGCTGCAACATGGAGAAAGGGAGTAGAGATTAGTCCTGAATATCTCCTAAGAATATGTAGAAAGTATCAAAAGTAGGACCATAGGAATGTAAAAGTAGGTGTAACTGCTGATATGTAACTAACCAATCCTGAGCTCAACTTTTGCAATATGCATGAAGTTAATTACAAACTGTATTTAACCCGCTGTGCTGATCAATAAAATGCGGCCTGTGATGATCAACCTGATGTCCTGGTCTCCTTCCGTCGACAGTGGGGGCTCATTCTGCTGCCCTGAGCAGGCAGAGCAGAGGAGCAGCTGCTTCTTGTTTGGGCCCTTGCTAAAGTTCCTGCTGGGCTGTGTCTTCAACACTTGGGGCAAGGTCTTGCCTGCAAGCTGGGGCAGTTTGGGTGGGGTGGGGGTGTCCCCAGGGCACGTGGAGGTGTGTCCTGGGGCTCTCTGTGACACAATGCACCGTGGTCACCGTGGGATGGAAAGGGACAGAGTGTGCAAGGGTGACCCTTTGTGACACACCGTGACGTAGGTGCTGGCGGCGCCACGGCCACGCCACAGTGCTGGGTGCACGCGACGGGACAGGACGGGACAGAGCAGGGCTGTGAGGAGCCCCCACACAGCCAGCTCGTTCCTTGCTGACCCGGAGCTTTTCCGAGGTGTTCCCTGTGCAGGTGACCTCGAGGCCAGGCTGCGGGACTCGGGGACGTGGAACATTTCCCAAGCGTCTGCCATCCCTGCGGCCGGTGCCCTCGAGGACAGACTGCAGACTTGCAGTCCTATTTCCTTCTTGAGACTTCTCTCTTGCTGCTGCCCTCGAGGACAGACTGCAGGACTTCCTGTCCTGTAGCCTTCCCGAGGCTCCTCTGGTGCAGGTGCCTTCAGGGCACGACTGCAGCACTTGCTCATCTTCAGCCCTTCCAAGGCCTCTCTGCTTCAGCAAGCTCTTCTAACTGCAAAGAGTGACATGGAGCAGAGACCCCCCAGCGTGCCCAAGCTGGCCTGGCTGGAGGAGGAAGAGGCTGGAGCTACCTCAGCACAGCAGCCTGAAGAACTGGAGCAGTTCCAGCTGCTGCAGGAGCGTGAGTGTCAGAGCTGGGCCGAAGGGCTGGTGCCTGCAGCCAGCTTGGCCCCATCCCATCCCATCCCATCCCATCCCATCCCATCCCATCCCATCCCATCCCATCCCATCCCTGTGGACATATCCATGGATAGGACAGAAGCTGGGCTGGAGCACCTGGCAGCCGCGCTCCATCCCCCGGGGCATCCCGAGGCTCTCCCTGCCTGGGGAGCTCAGGGCTGGGCTGTGTTCTCTGGCCTCTCCCGCAGCCCCTCAGCTCTGGCTGCGCTCGCTCTTTGCCAGATGCAGCCAAGGACGGGACACAAGAACAGGAAGCCGCCCGTGGCCGCTTGGGCAGAACGGCGCAGGTACCTGCGGCCATCCCCACCTGGGCTGGGCCTGCTGGCACTGCTCAGCCAAGCACCAGGCTTGGAGCGCTCCATGGATTCTCCCTCTCTTGCTGCCCTTCTCCCCCAGACCCTCTGTGAATTCATCACGTGCCCTTGGCAGGAAGAGACCGACGGTGTGGGCACGGGCGTCTTGGCCAAGCTTCCGTTCCTCGATGCCGAGACCGGTGCTGCCATGCTGGATTTGCTTGTGGAGAAGGGTGTCTCCAATCCAACACAAGTAAGCAGCCTGGGCAAGGGCTCGATGGCCCCAGCAGTGGTGTGGCACCTCCAGCTGGCTCTGCTGGGCTCCCTCGGCCTTTGAGGCCCGGCCCAATGCGGTTGGAAGGGAAGCACTTCTCAGGGGAAGTTGCTGCTCTGGCAGCTCTGCGAGTCTCCCCGTGCCCTCTGCAGGTGCCCGCCATGGTGAGGTACATCCACCAGTGGCTCACGGCCAATGAGTCTGCTGGGCACAGGCTGGACAAGGCCCTTCTGGAGCTGACCCAGGAACACCCCTGTGACGTGCTGATCACCCTCTTGCGCTGGGCCCCATCGTGTGACAGGTAGGGCAGCCCCACGTGCCTTGAGGGCTTAGGCTTCACCAGCCCGTCACCCTGTAGAGCCTGTCCCTGCTGGCTGCCAGACAGGCGGGCAGTTCCAGGATCCTCTGGCTCCTCTGTTTTCCAGTGCTGCCATGTCAGCTCCTGAGCCTGGTGCCACGCTCTCTCCCTGCCCCTCGGGGCCTGTACCCACGAGGGCTGGCTGGCCGCTGCCGGCCAGGGGCAGTGGGCAGAGGCAGGGCTGAGGGCCAGCGCGGGGCCCTGCAGCTGCCCAGGCCACGGCGCTGTGGCCGAGCCCGCCCTGACACAGAGCTCTGACCCCACAGAGCTGCCGCCACCATGTGGGGAACCATCATGTCCTCGAGCAGGACTGCGGAGCCGGCGCTGCAGCTGCTCCTCCATGTGCTCAGCGCCTGGCCAATGCACAGCGTGTACACCTCTGATGGGGACGACGCAGGAGTCTTTGCCCTGGCTGTGAGTTTCTGGTGCCGGCCTTTGCCAGCCCCCAGGCCGCCTCTCCAGCAGCCAGCTCTCTGTGCTCCCCCCAGCTGCATCTCCCTGCCTCAGGCACTGGGCTGAATCCTGCCTTAGGGGCAGGGCTCAGGGGCACCAGGCCGCCTGCTCCCCCCGTGTCTCCCTCGACCTCTCCCTTGCACGCTCAGTCCCTGCCACGTGGATGTCTTGGCCACTGAGCGTTGTCTCTGGCTGTTTTATTTCTTGCAGGCAACCGTGGCACTGTGGAAAATCTTCAATCTGGCCTGGCGCTCGCCTGTCGTGCTGGAGTATTTCCCCAGTCTCTTTCTGCATCTGCTCTTCCAAGCTTACATCAGCACGCAGGAGATGCCAGAAGAGGTTGAGACCTTCTGGCAGGGATGCCAGGAGCAACACGGCCTCTCCGCCAACCCCAACAGGTGCTCCGTGCCAGTCCTCCCAGTCTCCCCGTCCCTCCCATGCCCCAGGGCAGGAGCCGGGGCTCCCAGCGTGACCTGGCCTTTGCTCTGCACACAGCTTTGCGCTGCAGACCCTGAAGGCCCTGCTCTGCCAAATGCGCTATGAGCACGTGGTGCTGTCCATGGAGCGCAAACGTGCCTGGGACACGCTGCTCCGTGCCGACACCCACCACTGTGCAGTGGGTCTGCTGGCCAGGTGAGACCTCGTTCTCCCCACCGCCCCTCTCCTTTGTGCCCGCAACGCCCCACACAGTCCCCGTGCTCATGGGCGGCAGGGCCTTGTCACCAAGGGAGGGATGAGCAGCCTGGAAAAGGCCGGCAGAGGAGGGTGCCCGGGAACAGCCGCCTCCCAAAGCGCCCCCGGGGAGCTCGGGAGCAGACCAGAGCTCTGCCAGTCAGCCCTGGGAGAGCTTTGCCCGCCCGGCCCAGGAGCAATGGTGCCTTTTTCTCCCTGCCAGGGAGATGCGCCGTGTCTCCATCATCTGGTGCTGCAGCATGGCATCCGGCCTCTTTGAGCTGCTCAGCCAAGGCGTTTCAGACTGGGAACTGCCCGCCCTGGCCTTCCTGGTGGAGGTGAGCCCCATGGCCAGCGCTGCCTGGCTCAGCTGCCTCCCACCCCTCTGCCCTCTCGTAGCCGCAGCTGCCTGGGACGCTGCCCGTGCCCTGTGCTGCTGCCTTGGCTCGGCCCTGTGCACTTCTGAGCTCCTGCCAGCTGGGCACCTCTGTGCCTGCTCTGTGCCTTGCAGCTCCTGGATTGCCTGGACTTGAGCCAATGCGCTGAACAAGTCCTGGAGATCCTGACAAGGCACCTGCAGAGCCAGTCCAGGCAGATGCGTCGCGTGGCGCTCCGAGGCCTCGTGGTGCTGACCTCGATGGTGAGAAGGAGGCAACAGCTGAAGCTGTGCTGGCAGCGTGGGGGTGGGGCAAGCAGCCCCCTGGGCTTAGCTGGGCTTTGGCTGTTGTGGCAGCTGCTCCCAGCTCTCCAGGCTCGCTGTTCAGCTGCCTGAGTGCTTTGGTACAGGCCTTCGGCCTCTGAGCCCTGCAGCAGCAGCAGCAGCAGCGTGGGGTTGCTCAGCCTTGTTTTGCACACAGGATCCAAGCATGTACAGCCTTACTGAAAACCTTGTGAAGCTACTGTGGGATAGGGATGAAGACATCGTGGAGAAGACCCTCATTGTGCTCAGCCTCCTGATGCTGCAGGAAGACCTGGCAATAGCCAGCCCCATCGCCCTGCAGCTGGCTGAGGCGCTCTGGCACCTCTTTGACAATGTGAGGCTCTGTGTCCTCAGCCATGGGCACTTGGGTGCTGCCTTGGGCCTGGGCACAGGGGGGCCTGGAGCAGCGGATGTGGAGAGCTTTGGCTTCCTTTCCAACAGGACAACAGCCTTGTGCAGCTGCTCTCCATTCGCCTCTTCCAAGACGTGATCGCCTTGGTAGTGGCAGAGGGAGAAAAGCCCCTGAAGAAGCCTGTGAGCCAGAGCCTGCTCCCACTCTTCTTCCACTGCCACGATGAGAACCCGTGTGTGGCACAGGTGAGGCCTCCTGGGTGTCCCCATGGAAGGGGGCTCAGCTGTCTCCCCAGCCCCTGGCACCTGACGGGCTCCAGCCTCCTCCCGGCCCTGGCTCAGAGATGCGGCTCCTGTGCCCTGGGCTGCGGTGCCATCTCTGGCTCTCTGCTGCTCTGCAGGCCTCTCGGGAAACGCTGCTTTCTGCAGTGAGCTTCCTGAAGAGGAAGGATCTCAAGCAGCTGCTGCAGACGGATCAAATGTGGAGATTTGCTGAGTGCTTGGTAAGGACAGCCTGGAATGCCCAGCCCAATCCCTGCAGCAGCCGCCTGCCCACGGCGCCCAGTCTGTGGGGCTGGCAGCTGTGGCCCCTGCCCAGTGCCGCACGCAGGGGCACCGGCCTGCGCCCCACACGCCGCTCCCTTCCCTGGGCCGTGCGGGCTCTGCTCCAGGCTCCTCTGGCCCCAAGGCCGGTGCCGACGGAGCCCCGAGCCAGCCGGGCTCTGCTGCGGGGCGGCACCGCGGCTCGCCGGGCCCTGTGCCCCGTGCCGAGCCCGGCGCCTGCGGCTGCTGGCCGGGCCTCGGGGCTCTGTGGGCAGGGGGAGCAGCGCCGGCCGTGGGGAGCGCCCGGCCCAGGGGCAGGGCCCGCATCAACCCTTTCCCTCCGTGCCCTGCCGCTCTCTGCAGCTGGCAGAGGACAGGAGCCGAGCGGCCGAGCACCTGCGCCTGGCCCTGCCCTACCTGCGGAGCGCACAGGAGCCCCTGCGAGAGGCGGCCGTCAGGTTCATGGGTGAGCGCCAAGCCCGGCTCCCTCCCCGGCCCGCCCCATTGCCGCAGCTCGGCCCCGGCCCCGCCTGCTGTGCCGGCAGCAGGATCCGGGCGCGGGCATGGGCAGCCCCCGCTGGCCTGGGCATTGCTGCTGCCGCCCTCTGGCAGCCGTGCCCTGGGGCGGCAGCGTGCGCCAGGGGCCCGGGCTGAGCCCTGCCCGGCCAGCAGGGCGTGAGGCCTCAGGGCTGGCAGCGCCCGTGGGCGGCAGCTGTGCCTCTGAAGGCAGGACACGCTCTGTGCTCCCCAGGGATGGCCGGGCGCTACCTGACAGGGCAGCAGCCGCACTTCCGCATCATCTGCAGCGGTGAGTGAGGCCCGCGGGCTCTCGGCGGGGGCTGCCGCTGGCAGCTGCGTTCCCTGGCCCGCCCGCCGATGGCTCCGCTCCGTGCGTGCCCCAAGGGCAGCGGGGCCACAGCGCAGACACCTTGCAGGGGCCTGCGGGACATTCCTGGCCAGCAGCTGCCAGCTCGTCCTTCTTGGCTCCTGCTTCCTCCAGGCCGTGCCAGCAGCTGCGTGGCACGGACGAGGCTGGAGGCTCTGCCCAGCTCCCGGCAGATCCAGCCTCTGACTGTGCCTCTGTTTCTCTCTCTGCAGCCCTTCGGGACATGACGGATGACAGCAGCCCTGCCATCTCATGCCTGGCGCTTCAAGCTCTGCACATCCTTTTAGCTGTACAGAGCGTTCCCTCCTCCCGGCTCCAGAGGATGCGAGACCAACTCCGCCGCCTCTGGCAGTCGCGGCCTTTCCTGTGTGCCCGTGGCTGAGTGTCCTGCCGCGGCGCTGTGGAGAACTGATCCGGGAGGCTGCGTCTGCTGGGGCCGCCTGAGCCTGCGGGGAACACCTCTCCTCTGCCAGCACTTCCTTTCCCTTCACCCACTAGAGGAACATTAAATTGCTGTTGTTGGATAGCCGGGTGTCCAGGAGCTTTCTCTTGGTGCACAGTGTCTTCAGGCCAATGGGGAAGAGGGGAAAGGCTGCTTGGTCTGCACGATTTGCCCAAGCGTGCGGTGCGGAAGGGAAAGTGGCCAAACGCCCCTTGGCCTTTGGTGGTTCCTGCAGGAATGTTTTTATTGCTGCATCGTCTTCTGGAGCTGGGGGAACAAGTGTGTTCCATGTCCATGGAAGAGCCGAAAGTGGCAGGATGTGTGTGCTTCTGTTGGAGATTTTTTCAGAGATGGCTTAGAAAGCAGCTGTGAGGAGCAGGTTCTCACAGCCTGTTTCTGTGAACAGCAGAGGTTCTCAGGTTATTTTTAACTACAGGTAAAAGTGGCAAAAATGAAGGCCTTGAGAGCCTTGCACATCAGAGTTCTCAGGCAGCTTTCTCATAACAAGTAGATGTTCTATCTTTGGCTGTTTTGGGAAAGCAAGAATAATTTTGAGAACCCAAATCTTGGTATTGGAAACATAAGGAGGAGTTGGTGTGTAATCTCTGACCTATTGTGAGCTCAGATTTTGCAATATGCATGAAGTGAATTAACACTGTTATAAAAAGTGCCTGATTGATCAATAAAGTGGAGTCGATGCTGACCAACGCAAGGTGGGTCGTCTCCCCTCCAACTTCAATATATGGTGAACTTCAATATGCTTCCAGCGCTTGTCTTGGCTCACAGTGCTGGCAGCACCATCAGAGACACACCACACATTCTCTCATGCCAGGGTCATCCCAATCTTCTGCACTTGCCCAGGTGCCTCCCAGGTTCACCAGGGAAAATGGCTGCTAATGCCAGTCCATCCCCTTGCCCAGAAGGCACCCGCTTGTGTTTGGGCACGAGCTGCTGGCCACAGCCAGACGGGCAGCACCTGCAGCATTGGCCATCAGACGCTGGGCTGATGTTTTCATCCAGAGAGCAAGAAAAGCAGCCAGAAGCACACAAGGCAACTTGACAGCATCTCTGTAAGAATGTCATTGTCCTGTGAAAGTCAATAGCGGATGGTGGTTCTGTGCTGCAGAAAATCACTTTTGAGCAAAAATCATTCCAGGAAGGGACAACAGCTTCTGCCTTCTGATGGATACCAAGTGTCTGGGTTTGGAAAGACAGGAGTCTGCTAAGGAAGGCAGGAGCCTCCCCTGAAATGGACAATGTAAACCCTCCCCACCCCTCCTGATTGCTCTAATTTTTTAATTAAGAGGCTCTCAGGAAAAAAATATGGGAGCAGGAAATAACAGTTCTTTAACAGGAAAAAGAAAAAAAGGAATAAAATAAACAATGCAGTATGCTGGAATTCATAAAGTTAGAGGGTTTTAAGGAAATGTTTAAAAAGAGGTAGGCCTCAGACAGAAGTTTTGTTAGCATTGCAAATACAGCAAAAATTTTCTAAGCAGTGGAGCATATGTGACAAATAACAATAGACCTCTGTAGAACTGGCTTATGGATTGCAACAATGTTATTTAATGTATATCTTTAGAAGGTTAGTTTGAATAGATCTCTGTTCTTTGTCTCAGATGAACAAGTCTTTGTTTTACCTACCATTACGTGTGTTTCATATGATTGGATAGAATTCTTGCCAATATGTGTTGCTCTGTGTGTGATTGGCTGAAATCTAGGCTGAGATGGTTTTATGTTATGCTGTAATGTCACACCTCCTTGGCATTCCCTGTGGATCAGCAAGCTGTTAACATCCTGTCTCCATTATCTAACAATGTGCTGAGACTGATGTGTTGAATAAAAAGCTCATGTCACTGGTCCGGATGTCCCGTTCCGTTCGTGATTGTATATAGTCTTGCCGGTGGCAGAATGGATCTCCTCGTTGTGTGTGGCACAGGACACTAGAACAACACTGACAGAGTCAGAAGCCAACCTGACACCCTGTGGGGTGTTGGTGGCAGTACAATTGGAAATGTGGCTGCAGTCCTCCTGCAGGGTCAGGGGTGGGTCTGTTGGAGCAAGGGGGTCCTGCAGCGAAGGATGTGTTCTTCCTCTGAAGATCCAGTGGAAGAAGAGGCAGCTGCTGTTCCTCTGGGGAATCCAGTGGAGAAAGCTGTGCTGGTGTCTCAAAAACCTCTGGATTATATCTGGGTAGGAATGCTTGGCTCCTCCCTCTGGGCAGAGCATCTCACAATGAGATGTTTTAGCTCTTATCAGTCATGCAGTGACATTCAATATTCTGTTATCAGCAGATGTCCCCTCCCGAGGGAGGTGAATGTGGTCACTCAAAAAGAGAGATAAGGCAAACTGCCCACTTGACAAAGGTAATCTGCTATACAGATGGTAATTGAAAACATCTTGCATTGCAATCTTCAACAGTAGGATATTTTTTTAAAGAAAGGAAGGAGGTATTCACACCAGAAAGCAGCCACAGGACAGATAAATCTTTCAGAAAAAAGAATTTATTGCTCCATTGTCAGAAGAAACTTTTTTCCCCGCCTTCCTCAGCTCTAAAGACTCCATTAGCATTCAAAGGAAGAAGTTGACACTGACAAGACAGAATCCTTTGTTTGAATAGAATTTATGTATCATGTATGAGATGTATGAATATGCAATAGGCTATTCCTTTTAAGTCTTAACCTCTTTACATGTGTGTACTTGTTTGGGCTTATTTTGCCCAGAAAAGGTACCCAGAGCATCGGTAACTCTTTGTTCTTATTGCCTTGTATCGTCCTAAATCTCAGTTATTCAAATTTTTATTACTCTAATTATATTACTATTTTTATAACCATTTTGTTACTATTAAACTTGTAAAATTCTAAAACCAAGTGATTCACGTTTTTAACAAGTACACCTTTCAGCTGAGGCAAGCAAATGGACCATACCCAACAGAAACAATAAAGACTTGAAATTGGTCCTTGCGAGAGTCTGTCAGAATTTTCCCTCATCTGCCTCATGATCTTCATTTGGGGACCGATGAAGAGAAGACCCCACCCCGAAAATCTCTGGCTTTGTAGGAGAAAGTTACACACACCAATGGCCCCGAGACCTGAGAGCGTTGCTAAGCCATTGTTCTCACAGGTGTTGTTTGCTGTGTGCTACACTGAGCCCAATGAGAAGAAGAAGGGGCACCGTGCCCTTTTTGCAACAACAGCATTGGGAGCTGTCCCACCTCTCGGCCTGGCTGGACTTCTCCTGAGTTTCAGGTGGGCCCCCCACAGAAGACCCTCACCTGTTTTACAACCACCGGGACAGACAGACTGAGATGGAAGGAGCCTCTCCATCAAGGACTGAGACATGGAACCCCCATGTGAAAAGGCCCCTCTGCTCCTTCCAAGGACTGGCACTGAAACCCCCAGCCCGGGGCAGGTGTGTGGGGGAGGCAAGCTGACCAAAGCGAGATGTTTGCCTGCAGGTTGTGACCGCTGCACCAAGAAGACAATGGCTCTCGCTTACTGCTGAGAGCATGGACTACCTGTTACATCTATTCCTTATTGTATCTGTATTTCCCCCTCTCAATTTCCAATAGAGTTATCATAATAAAAACCTCTGAGTGAGCGAGAGACTTCGAGATCTCCCCGATGTAACAGGCGGATCCTCGACTGGACTGGACCAAAGGACTTCGTCTCTATGTTTGTTAGCTCTATCCCCCTCTTTCTCTCTCTCTCTCTCTCTCTCTTTTGTCTCTCTCTTCCTCTCTCTTTTTCTCTCCCTTAATCCCTCTATCACGTTTTGCTGTAGTCATTCAATAAAGGTTCATTTGTTTCGATTATCATTGCAAACCCCCTTGTACCGTGTTGGTTCTTTTTGCATCCTGACATCAAATCCATGAACCATCATGAAACCCGTCCGTGAGGATGGATCATGACACCCCCCGAGGACCCCTCCCCAAATTCCCCTCCAAAGCCTATCCAGCACCCACAGACCCCGCTAAAACCCCCTCAAGTTCCCCCCAGACCCTCCCCAAATCCCCCCAAACCTCCTCAAGACCCCTCCCCAAATTCCCCTCACGACCCCTCCAGGACCCCTCACCTGTCCCTGCGCCTCCTCAGCAGCTCCCGGAGCCCCCCGTCCTCTCCCAGCGCCTCCCCCGCTCTCTCCAGCGCCTCCCGCAGGACCCGCCCGAGCCCGGGGCGGCTCCCGGGGGTCCCTGAGGGGGTCCCGGGGGCGGGGGCGCCCGCTCCATGCCCGGCCCCGGGGTCAGGGGGCGCTGCTTTGGACTCGGCTCTGATTGGCCGGAGCAGCACGGGGAGGGCGGGAGTTGCTGTGGGGAGACGCCCGGTGATTGGTTGGTTTCGTAGAGGGTGTGCTGATTGACAGGATGGGGTGGCGAGGCGGGCTTTGCCGAGGGGAGGCGCACGGTGATTGGCTGGATATAGGCAAAGAAGGCGGGAGTTGCTGAGGGGAGACCCACGGTCATTGGATGGTTTGGGGTAGGGTGCACCGTGATTTGTTAATTTGGGAGATGAAGGGCGGTGATTGGATGGTTTGGGGCGGGCCACGTCACTATTGACTGGGAAAAGTCACGGATTTTTAAGGGACATTTCCGGTTTTTTGGGGAAAACCTCTCAGATTTTTAAAGAAAAATTCCCGTTTACACAGGAGAAACATTCCCGGATATTTTGACCCCACATAACCCCAAAAAACCTAAGTAACCCCCATACACTCGAAATAAACCCTAAAAAACCCCCCAAAAAACCCTAAATACCTTAAAATGACCCAAATAACCCCAAACAAATCCCAAATACCGCCATAAAACCAAACAAACAAAAAAAAACCCAAATTAAACTCAAAGACCCCCAAATGATTTCAAGTACACCTAAAAAAACTCCATGTACAACAACATTACTCCCAAGAACCCCAAATAATTCCAAAAAAACCCAAGTAAACCCAAACAAACCCGAATACTTCCAAATAAATCCAAATATTTTCAAATAACCCCAAATTAACAGAAATAAACCAAGTAAAACCCAAGATAAACCCCAGTTAGTCCATAAATAACGCCAAATAAACCCCAAACCAACCCTAATTAAACCCAAAGAAACCCCAAGAAACACCAGTTCCTCCCGTCCCCACCCCAAAACAGATCCCGACCAATCAGAACACGCGGCACTGATGACGTTCCACTTGCTGGGCACAAACTCAGAGCACTGGCCCCGCTCAGCGATTTTCAGCCAATCAGCGCCCGGCCCGACTCTGACTCATCACTTGCCAGCCACACACCAAGGCCTCTCACTGCGGTAAATACTCAGAGACCGAGCGGGGTAATTTCCAGCCAATCAGAGCGCGTCTCCCTGATGACTCTTCAGTTGCCAGGAGCGGATTTGGGGAGGCAGGGAAGGTGACCCTGGGGATGGGCTGGGGACCCCAAATTAAACCAAAACGGGGTCAGGACCCCAAAACGGAGCAGGAGGGCCTGGAGCACCCAAAACCAAACACGGGGGAGGGGACTGGGGGAATGATCGGAAACGGGAGAGCGCGGAAAAGAGGAGGGGTGGGACCCCAAAATTGAGCTGGGACGGGATGGGACCACCAAATTGAGGTGGGAGGGGAATGGGACCCCCAAACAGGATGAAGGCAATTTGGTTTCTGGAATATGTAAAGTTCTTTATGAATATGCAAAAAGTCGATAAATATGCAATAGGCTGATGTCATGGGAGACAAGGACAACTGAGGAAAAGTTGTAATGGCCACCAAGACCCCCCTAGTTATTTTCGGGGACACCCCTAATTAATATGGTTTTTATTACATCAGCCTCTTGTATATCCATAGACCCTCATGCATATCCATAAACTAATTTACATATTTCAGGAAGTATATTAGATGGCCCATCCTTGGGGGTGTCTCCCCATGTTAGGAGCCTCCACTGAAATAGAAAATGTAAACACTCTTGCTTTTACTACTACTATTATTATTATTAGTAGTAGTAGTAGTAGTAATAGTAATAATAATAATAATAATATAGTATAAAAATATTAAATACTTTTGAAATTAAGGAACTCTCAGGCAAAGATATGGGAGTAGAAATAACAGTTCTTTATTAAGAAGAATTAAAAATACAAATGCAGTAGTACAAACAAAAAAAAAAACAGTGATAGAGTCAGAATCCTCCGGGAATCCAGTGAAACAGGTTCATCCTCTTGGAATACAGTGGGTATAGGGCTGATCCTTCGGGAATCAATTTCTTAACTCCCAAAGGCAGGGCTATGGAATTTTTACAGGGTATCCCAAGGGTGGAGTTGGGGTTTGGGTCAGGGGAGGAGTTCTTAGCAACACAAGAAGGGTGAGATCAAATTCCTGCCTCTTAGCAACAGCAGCACTCCACACAGAACGTGTCCCCAAATCCTAAATTCCCTCTAAAACAACTGAGAAATTATGCAACGTCAGATATATTCGATGAATTTCCTTCATTTAACCCAGTTTTGGGTGTTTTTAAAGGATGAAGGTGAAGCAGAGGAAAATTAAGGCCAAACCAAAAGGCAAAGCAGCCAGGTGTGCTCTCAATATGGAATGTGAGTGACCAGGGCTGTTCCCAAAGTGCCTCCTCCAGTGGGGATGGAGCTGGAGCAGCGCACGAAGCTCTGCCCGCACTCGGGGCACTCGCAGGGCTTCCCTTAGTGGTGCCTCTGTTGGTGTTGGGTCAAGTCAGAGCTGCTGGAGAAGCTCTTCCCACACTGGGGACACTCGTAGGGCCTCTCCCCTGTGTGGATGCGCCGGTGTCTGATGAGGTTGCAGTTGCGTTTGAATCCCTTCCGGCAGTCAGGACAGCGGAAGGGCCTCTCCTCTGTGTGAATCCAATAGTGCCGGAGGAGATGGGAGCTTCTCTTAAACCTCTTCCTGCATTTATCACACTCGTAGGGCCTCTCCCCAGTGTGGATGCGCCGGTGGGTGATGAGGGTGGAGTTGTGCTTGAATCCCTTCCCGCAGTCGGGGCATTGGAAGGGCCTCTCCTCTCTGTGAATTCGATAGTGCTGGAGGAGAATGGAGCTGGTCTTAAACCTCTTCCCACACTTGGAACACTCATAGGGCCTCTCCCCAGTGTGGGTCCTCTGGTGGCTGATCAGGTTGGAGCTCTGGCTGAAGCTCTTCCCACACTCCCCACACTCGTAGGGCTTCTCCCCAGTGTGGATCCTCTGGTGCACAATCAGGTCACAGTTCCACCTGAAGCTCTTCCCACACTCCCCACACGTGTGGGGCTTCTCCCCATCATGGAGCTGCTCATGGAGCACCAGCTCCGAGCTCTGGCTCCGTCTCCGGCCGCCTTCCCGGCCCAGGCTGGCTCTTTCCCCCTCAGATCCCCGCCGGCTGCGTTTGCAGCCCCTCCTCGTGCGGCATCTCCGGGGCTTTTCCTCCCCGTTGGCTTCCTGCGCCGTGGAGCCGCTCAAAACGGCCTCTTCCACCAGGTTCTGCCGCGGGCATTTGTCCTCCCTGCTCTCCATGCTCAGCTCCTGCTCTGGGGGAGGAAGGACAAGGACAGGATGGGATTTGCCTCCGTGCCACAGGCAAGGGCAAGGAGATCCCCCAGGGCTGAGCTGCAGCCGGGGCCGTGCTGGGCTGGGAGATGGAGCAGCACAGAGGGGAAAGGGGCACTGACTTCCTCCTCACCTGCCTCAGTGTCCCGGGGCATCTTCCTCTTCCTCGCAGCCTCCCAGGCCTTGGCAATGGGCAATCCTGGTTTGGGGAAAACAAGGGATGAGAGCGTTTGTAGGAGCGTCGGGGGCAGGACGGTCGGGACGGACGGAGACGAGAGAGCTCTGCAGCCAGGGCGTGGAACTTGCGGTTTATTGCAAAGGGCCTGGGTGCAGGTGTAGTAAACCCCTCAGGTTTAGCCAGGGCCCCTTGGAGAATAGAATGCTGACACAGCGGCAAAGAAGTTTCCTGTCTCCAGGGACATCCGCCTTGTACCTTATCCCTATAGCCATGTAAGGCAATATTTGGTTAACCCTACCATTGGTCACTTATGGTCACCCTAACACCTTTGCCATTGGTCAGGATTGGATCCAGGCCAAGGGTATAAAAGTCGCATACTGTACCCCTACTAACTCGGAAGAAGAGCTGAGACCCTTCACGGACACTGCAATAAAGCCATACTCGTGGAACAGCCAGCGTCTTCTGCTTCTCCTCTCTCTGCCGTCTGCTGGAGCCTTAGGCCAAGGGAAAAGCTACCTAGCAAGCAAAGCTGAAATCACAAGAGCTGCCTAATCACTAAGAGCTGAATATCTCCCTGCTTGCTAGGGGCTGACCCGCGGCCTTGGTCTGAGAGCGAGCTGGCTTCTAGCACCCAGTCCCCTTGGGGACTGAGCTCTGGAGCTGTAACAGCTTGCATAGGATAAGACCAAGCAAGGCTCATTTAAGTGGTGCCCAACGTGTCGTCGGACCCTGGCCCCCAGGAGCGAAGCGTCACCAGAGCATCGGAGCCTTTCAGGGCCTCCGGTTATTGCCGGTTTGGGAAGCCTCTCCTTCTGCGAAAGGACTTTTTGTTTTAGAAAATCTTCTCTGCGAAAGGCTCAATTCGACCCTCAACAATACATCTGGACGAGATAAAGTCTGAGGAGAATTGAGGAGCAGAATCCCTTCCACAGATCCCTGACCCCAAAGGACGTAAGTATTAAGTTTGCGCACATACCTTGGGTGCTCTAAAAGCCTTTTTCGTTTTTTTTTCTTTTTTTTCTCGTTTTTCTGTGGAAAGGGCTTGAAAATCATGGGTACTTGTTTAAGCACTCTAAGACTAACAACACGTGAGAGAGAGTTATATTTAACCATTGTAGAAACCTTATCTGTTAACAACTTCACTTTTTCTAAAGGTAGTCTGTCAAAAAAGACTCTTAAAAAATTTGTATCTTGGATTGTGCTGAATTTCCCTGAAACTGATAAGATCACAATTACTGAAAATTCCTTTTGGGATACAGTTGGAAACACCATTTATATGTCTCAAACAAAACAGGACTTTTCTGTTACTAACTTCTTACCTTTATTTCATATAATAACAAAAACGATTGAAAAATCGAACTCTGAAAAAATTTCCAAACTAACAGATCTTTCCTCTTCATATGCTAATTGCGCTGGTAAGATAACAGAGGAATGTGCCTTCCAGGCCAGAGAGCCGCTGGGCTCTGCGGTGCTTCCTGCAGAAACCACCTCAGAGGCAGAAGCCAAGCAGGCCGCCCCCACATTCCCCCCCCTCGCGGGACCCGCGCTGCCCAACTCCCCGTTTCCTGCAGCCTCCCATCTCCCCGGCCCCGCTTCCTTCCCGCGTCCGGCCTCGGGGGCCCCGTTCCCTGTCCCTGCCGCTGTACCCTCCGCTGCGACCACCCCTCCCCCCGCGCCCGTGCTGCCGTTGCCTACCCCCGCGCCGCCGTTCCCCGCCCCCGCTTGCTCCGTCGCGGTACCCCCCGCTCCCGCTGCTGTCCCCGCCCTGCCCCCCGCTCCCCCCGCCGCGCCCGCCGCGTTCCCCGGTCCCGTTATCGCCGCCGCCCCCCCCAACCCTGCGCTGCTATCCCCCACCCCCGCGACCGCCCCCCCCGAGACCGCTCCGGCCCTCCCGCCACATTCCCGAGCCATGCCCACAACCTGTCCTCCTGCGCCGAGCCGCACACATGTGCAGTAACACCAGCTCACCCTACACCTGTCGTATCCCAAACCAGTGGCATTGCTTGCGTACCCCCAAACCCCCCAGGCGTGCATCCACAGCCCCCATACCCCCCCTGCCCCCACCCGTCCCTCCAACCCCTGACCCAACCCTCCTGCCACCCGAACGGATCAGAGACCACCTGTGGTGTCCCTCCCCAACCCAATCCGGTCCCTGCTGTTCTCACCCAACAGCGCTAACTTCGGGCCAGTCATTGAAAACGGCGAAAAATGCTTCTAAACGAAAGAAAAGGAATTCACGGGTAGCATGTCCCTCACAGTGTTCCTCAGACAATGAGAGCTCTTCTGATGAATCTGATTTTGATGCGATTAATATAGACCCATGGGCTCTTATTAAGATAGAAGCTACAAAGTCTGGGAACTGGGACCTAGCACAGAAAATCACAGCCTTTCCGGTCGAGTACAGGCAAGGAAGGAACGGTGGGGAATCTAATATCAAGGCATGGAAACCAATTTCTAATAAGGAACTGGTACAATTGAGAAATATAGCCAAGGAACATGGACGTAGTTCACATATCTTTAGAAATTTCCTAGAAGCCATGTTCTCTGCACATGTTTTGCTTCCTCACGATGTAAAAAATATTTCACAATGCCTTCTGTCACCGGCAGAATATTTGTTATGGGATAGGCATTGGAAGAAACACTTAAAAACGTTATCAGATTCATATACTGCCGATGCTACTAAGACCAACTTCACAGTAGAACAATTGGCTGGTGAAGGAGACTTTCAAAAGCCAGCAGAACAAATGGAAACTCTGAATAAAGAAGCGCTGCAGGATGTAGCAATTGCAGCAAAAACCTCCTTGCTTCTTATGCAGGATGAGTCAATGCCAACAATGCATTTTTCTACTATAAAACAAGGCATTGAAGAAAGCTTTATAAAATTTGTGGACAGACTTAAAGATGCTTTGGAGAAACAAGTAGAGAGTACTGAGGCAAGAAAGGAACTCTTATGTAAGCTTGCTTTCAGCAACTCAAATGAGAAATGCAAGGCCATTTTGAGGTCTTTACCTGTGGATACAGACCCTACTATAGAGCAAATGCTAGAATGCTGTACACGTCACATGTCCACTGAAAATACAGTGGCGCAAGCAGTTGCTAAGGGTATTGCTGAAGGAGTTTCTGGTGCATATGCAGTGATAACCTCTAAAGAACAAGCTAAATGCTATCACTGTGGAGAGCTAGGACATTATATAAAGGACTGTCCGGAAAAAACACCCCCCCAATACCATTGGAATTATGATCAAAGACCCCAACATCAGCAACGCTATCAATCGTGTCCTTTAAACTCCTTGAGGCGCCCGTCCGACCTTCGGGCGCAGAATACAAATCAAAGGCCACCAAGACCCAATCACGCACAAACCCAGGCTGCTCCAGACCCAAAGGAGAAGCCCCAACCCACGGGACAACCCAGAGAGGTACCCGCCGACAACTGGTAACTGCTTTGTCCATTGACTTTAATGATAAGAATGTTCACCGTGTTCCTACAGGAAAATATGGACCTAAAGGGAGTCCTTCAGACATTTTAATTACAGGTGATTCGGTTAATACTCCGAAGGAAATCTTCGTTGTTCCAGAAGTGCTGACAGTGCAGCCGGGACAAGAGATCCTCGTGCAGGTATACTGCATAGACTTACCATTTTTTCTTTCTAAGGGAACTCCAATAGCACAGGCATTTTACTCCCAAAGAATCACAGGGAACAGATTCTTCTCAACCCTACAGCAATGTGGGCACAAGTCATGGGACCATCCAAGCCTACCATCGAGTGCGGCCTCTCCCACAAAGGAGAGAAGACCCACCTGCCAGGGATGCTGGACACCGGTGCAGATGTGACCATCATCGCCCGTTCAGATTGGCCAGCACACTGGGATCTACAACCTGTTGCAGGCATGATTTCTGGGATTGGTGGAACTACAGTATCCATGAGGAGCAAGAACAACATCCTGGTTGAAGGGCCAGAAGGCAAGCTGGCAACCATCCGTCCATTTGTGGTAAGGGCCCCCATCACCCTTTGGGGACGAGACATTTTATCCCAGTGGGGTGCTTCCCTACGTATTCCCATTCAGGATTTCTGACTGGGGCCACTGAGTTGAGCGCGCTGCCAGAAATACCCCGTCTCACCTGGAAAAGCCACGAGCCAATCTGGACTGAGCAGTGGCCCCTAAAGAAAGCCAAGCTGCGCGCCCTAAACGCCCTCGTGGAAGAACAGCTCAAAAAAGGCCACATAGTGGAGTCCGACAGCCCTTGGAACTCTCCAGTCTTCGTTCTACCAAAGCCAGGTACAAACAAGTGGAGGCTTCTCCACGACCTTCGCAGAATCAACAAAGTCATCGAGGACATGGGCCCTCTTCAGCCTGGCCTGCCCTCCCCATCGATGCTGCCTAGAGACTGGACACTTGCTATCATAGACATTAAGGACTGTTTCTTCAGCATACCACTACATCCTGAAGATGCTCCACGGTTTGCTTTTTCCGTTCCCTCTATTAACAAGGAAGCTCCGCTCAAAAGATATCATTGGCGTTATCTTCCTCAGGGATTAAAAAACTCGCCAACTATTTGCCAGTGGTACGTGTCTCACATCCTGTCTCCCATTCGGAAATCATTTCCAGACGCCATCATCTATCACTATATGGATGACATTCTGGTGTGTGCTTCAGACAAAGCTTACTTGGACAAAACAATCAAAAAGACTGTTGAAGCCATTGAAAAGGCAGGAATGGAAATTCGTGAGGACAAAATTCAGTACACCGAGCCATGGACTTACCTTGGAGTCCAGATCCGGGAAAGAACTATCCTACCTCAGCAGATCGTCATCAACGACGACCCAAAAACCCTCAGGGACTTACACAGTCTGTGTGGATCCATCAACTGGGTACGTCCACTGCTAGGAATTACATCAGAGGACCTTGCTCCCTTGTTCAATCTTCTTAGTGGACCCAAGGAACTGGACTCTCCCTGCACTCTCACAGAGGAAGCCAGAGGTGCCATCGTCAAAGTCCAGGAAGCCCTGTCTTCACGCAAAGCCCATCGCTACGAGCCTAGTCTGCCTTTCCAGTTCATCATCCTGGGAAAAGCACCCGGATTCCATGGACTGATCTTCCAATGGGACCCTCAGCTGCGAGATCCTTTGTTGATACTGGAATGGGTTTTTACAAGTAGCCAGCCCACAAAGACACTTACCACCTACCAGGAGATTATAGCACACTTAATAAAAAAGGCTAGGACTCGCCTTTGTTCCCTTTCAGGGTGTGATTTTGAATGCATATATTTGCCAATAACCCTTAAAGACTTTGAGGATTTGATCAAGACCAATGCGAGTCTACAGTTTGCTCTGGACAGTTATACGGGTCAAACTTCATCAGACATCCCAGAACACAAGAATGAAACTTTCCATTTGATTCCAAAACGAATCCAAAGTAGAAATCCTCTCAAGGCTCTAACTCTATTTACAGATGGCTCAGGGTCATCCCACAAGTCGGTGATTACTTGGAGAGACCCCCAAACACAAGAATGGCAATCTGACGTAGAAACAGTAGAAGGATCACCACAAATTGCAGAATTAGCAGCTGTCGTCAGAGCCTTTGAAAAATTTAAAAACGAGCCGTTCAATCTGGTCACAGATTCAACTTATGTTGCGGGAATAGCTATGAGAGCAGAACATGCTCTTCTCAAAGAGGTCTCTAACCCAAAGTTATACCAATTGCTCTCTAAATTAATACAATTGATATCCCACAGAAAACAACCTTATCACATAATGCATGTGAGGTCTCACACGGACCTCCCAGGTGTTGTTGCAGAAGGCAACAGGAAAGCAGATGCATTAGCTATGGCAGCAGAAACTGCTAATGTTCCTAACATCTTTGCTCAGGCAAAGCTGTCACACGCGTTCTTTCATCAAAATGTACCTGCCCTGATGAGACTGTTTAAGCTCTCAAAGGATCAGTCAAAAGCTATCGTGGCTACCTGTCCGAACTGTCAAAACTACCAGATACCATCAATGGGTACGGGAGTCAATCCCCGAGGTCTGAATAGCTGTCAGCTGTGGCAGACAGATGTAACTCACTTTGCACCTTTTGGAAGGTCAAAGTACATGCATGTTTCGGTCGACACGTTCTCAGGAGCAGTGTTTGCATCATCACATGCAGGAGAAAAGACCATGCACACAATAAAACACTTTCTCCTCGCTTTTGCCACCCTGGGTTTACCAAAGGAGATTAAAACAGATAATGGGCCAGCCTATACCTCCCACAAGTTGAAGGAGTTCTTCAATGAATGGGCATAGCACACAAGACGGGCATACCTGTAAACCCCACAGGACAATCCATCGTGGAAAGGACACATCAAACCCTCAAAAGAGTCCTCGAGCAACAGAACAGGAACACGAAAATCACATCTCCAGTGGAGAGACTTTGCAAGGCTCTCTATGTCATCAACTTCCTGAACTGCACAGCGTCAGAGCCTGACCCACCAATACTTCGCCACTTTGCAAATACCACACAAGCAAAGCTCACGGAGAAACCACCTGTGCTCGTGAAAGATCCTGAAACACACCAAATCTCAGGGCCTCATCAGTTGATTACCTGGGGAAGAGGTTATGCATGCGTGCTACTACCATCAGGTCCAAGGTGGTACCCAGGAAAATACGTAAAACCATACTTAGGCACAGGGAACACTACTACAGACGAGGACAAGAATTCTCCTGAGGCAAACACAAGACCACCTCAAAACCAAACCAGCTCAGCCTGGAGACGAAGGCGTCGCCGAACACCCACAAACACAAGAACAGACCGCCCCATTACAAGGCAGCAGACAAAACAGAAAGTCAAATAACAGTCTACTGTAATAGGCCACAGATAGCCTTAACACAAAAGTGTTCTCTGAATTATGTGTTATTACACTGTGTATTGTATAGTAAAAAGTATTATTCCCTTTCCCTAACCTTAAAACCTCATAACCTTCTACCCGCTCCTCCTCCTGTAGCGCAGCTTAGAAATTAAAAGAAAAAGGGAGGGAGGAGGGGAACACAGAAAAGAACAAGGCAGAAATCCCTCTCATCATAAAGATAACAAATTGTGCTTATATTCCCTATCAGAAGCCCTAATCCTGCCCAAAGATGAAAAATATCTCCGTCGGTGCTGTCCTCACCGCTGCCTGGATGCTCTACACCGTACCGCGTGCCTTCGGCTGGATTAGCCCTCAGCCCAGCCATAATGTTTGGGTAACCTTAGCAAAAACATTAAAACAAGACAATATGTGCTTGTCTATGGGAAGCATAGATAATCCACTTTCTACATGTCTAGTAGGAATTCCCTTTATAGCAGACGATTGGCCGGTCCAGAACTCAGAGGTTCTCCGCACCACAGGTAA